>NC_133352.1:4577370-4791645 GCF_030506205.2 Paramisgurnus dabryanus
AGTAGGTGATCTTAGAGTTGTATGAATTTCATGCTTACCATAGTGCTAAAAGTTGTGTAAAAGGGCTGGTGAGCCCATAAACATTTGTAATCTAGAATAGTTATAATTTTGTTTGTTTGCTTCTGTTTAGTATTTATACTTCGTACTATTTAAAGATTTGATCCTGTTTGAAGAGGGAGCAGCCATTCACTTTTAGTTTTAATCTCTTTTCTCCTGTTTAATATTTAGAGAGGGAGTTCAGTGAAGTACTTTTTTTTTTTTTTTTTTTTTTATCAATTTATCTTTGTTCTAGGGGAAGGCAGAGAACTTAAAATTAGGAAAACTCCTTTTTGTTTGTTATTTTGGCTGTATCCTTCAAGTTTTGCCTTTCAAGCCCTGAACATCTAAAATAAAAATAAAATTAAATTTGGGCTTTAATCCTGACTTGTATGTTTTTTTTTTTTTTTTTTAACTGAGTGTGTGCCTTGGGACCTAGAGCCAGAGGTCTTTCTCTCCTCACCAAAAACAGTTACCCCCCAACCCCTAGACCATGGGGGAAACGTAAACAGCAAACATCTCCAATGCCCTGATATCTTTTTAATGAGTTTCGATAAAAATTTCATTATATTCTTCCAACAGAATTCATGCCATACATTAGATCCAGTTGTAACCCATTGTATCTTACATATATGTTCCCAAGATTCCTCTGTGATTGTCAAGTTACTTTCTTTTTCCCACTTCACTTTTACATACTGTGTGCTGTCTTTTTTACACCGCAGGATGCTATTGTATAACCTGGATATAATTTTGCTGTGTGTACCCAGTTTTGTAGTTAATGATATAAATGTTCCCACAAATCCTAAGTTGTTTAAATTCACTTTCAGTTCTTGATTGAAATAATGCCTGATCTGTAGGTATCTAAAGAAGTCAGTAGAGCCCAGTTCATGTTTTCTTTGCAGGGATTCAAAAGATTGGAACGCCCCCTTGTGGACAAATGAGTAATAGTTAGTCAATCATTTTAGAATCCAATTCCTAAATCTATCATCATGCTGATTCGGGATAAAATCTGAATCGTACGCACACCATTTCAGGATTTTCGAGGTGTCTTCCACACTACAAATCTTAATTGTTTAATTCCAAGCTGCAATCATTACATGTGAAATGGGTTCATTTGATAAATTAATCTTATTTTGCAGTTTTATGTCTGCTAATAAAGCTTCAACCGGGATTGATTCAATAGTTTTTCCCTCCACATCCTTCCATCCTGCGGTGTAATATGAAGAACACAAACATATTAATGGTCTTAGCTGTGCAGCACAGTAATACTCTTGTAGACAAGGGAGACCACGACCTCCTTTATCATTCTGCAATTGTAAGGTTTTATACTTAACTCTGGGCTTTTTCCCTTTTCAAATATATTTTGATATCATTCTGTCCCACTCCAAAAAATTGTTTTTGAGGTATGAAAATTGGTAAGCACTGAAATAAGTAGAGCATGCGGGGGAGAATATTTAATCTTATTGAGTCAATCCTGGAATGTAGGCCCAAAAAAGGTATGTTATTTTATCTTTGTGTGTCTGATTTTACTGCTATATTCAGAGGGCCATAATTGGCTTCAAACATTTTCGAGAAGTCTCTGTGCAATACCAACCCTACATATCTGATACTGTTTGCTCCCCATTTCCATTTAAAACTATCCTTGATTTCTTTTGGTGGGGCATAGTTCAGAGTTATTACCTGTGTTTTATTAACATTAACTTTGTACCCCGAAAAAGAGCCATAGTCTAGTAGTAGTTTAATAATTTTAGGGACAACCTGTGTGGGGTAAGATATAGTCAATAATAAATCGTCAACAAAAAGTGCTAATTCTTGCTCCCCTCCTACTGTTCTGACTCCAGTTATATCTTTATTCTGCCTGATCCACTGGCTTAAAGGTTCGATGAACAAGGCGAAGAGGAGAGGCGAGAACACCCTTGTCGAGTCCCTCGTTCCAATATGAATGATTCATTGAGGTCACCATTAATTTTTATCCTAGCAGTTGGGTTATTATATAGTCCAGCGATAACATCGATTATAGATTTATCGAAACCAAATTTTTCAAGCACATAATACAAAAAGGCCCACCTCACTGAATCAAATGCTTTTTCGGCATCTAAACTCAAAATTAAAGTCTCTAATTTCTGCTTATCCACCCACCTCATCACGTGTACAACCCTCCTAATATTGTCTTGAGTCTGCCTTTGTTTGATAAAACCCGTCTGATATTTGTGTATTAGACCTGGTAAGATAGATTCTAATCTCCTAGACATGATAGAAGTAACCAACTTATAGTCTATATTCAAAACACTAATTGGGCGATAGTTACTGCACTGCAATCTATCCTTTCCGTCTTTTGGGATGATAGAAATTATTGCTTCCCTCCAGGAGGATGGGACTATCTTATTTACCATCACCCAATTAAATGTTTTCAGCAACGTAGGGACCAAACACACCTGCATTGTTTTGTACCATTCCGGACCAAATCCATCTGCCCCTGCCATCTTTCCTCCCTTTAATCTTTTAATTGCTGTTTGAATTTCTTCGTCAGTTATTGTGGATGATAGTTGTTTATTTTGTTCCTCTGTCACTGTTGGTAACTCAAGTTCAGATAAAAAGTTATTGATGTCCTGGTTATTTTCTATGTGTGGTTGAGAATATAGTGTCTTATAATATTCTAAAAAGCATTGTTGGATTTTTTTCCTGTTCAATTTCTATTTGGTCAGTTAGGGGATTCTTAATTTTGTGAATAGATCTCTCTGCTTGTTGTTTCCTAAGCTTATACGAAAGAAGTTTCAATGATTTCCCTCCTACTTCGTAATACTGTTGCTTTATGAAAATGTGTTTTTTTTTCTGTATTTCCATGGTGTTCAAATCATCTATTTTCTTTTTTCAATTTTATTATATCCAATTTAATATTATCATTATGAGACCTAGAATGTTGGTGTTGCAGTTCTAGTAGCTTGTTTTCTAAATGCCGAAGTTTCTCCTGACCTACTTTTTTTTAGGTGGGAGGAGATACCAATTATTTTCCCCCTAATCACTGCCTTAAGTGCATCCCATAGTGTTCCCGGTGTCACCTCGTCCTTATCGTTGTATTCTAGGTATTCCTCTATTTCTTTCTTCAAACGCGCTTTGATATCTGGGTAATTAAGGATGTTTGTGTTTAACCTCCATAATGTATTTCTATTCTTCCTGTCCAGGCAAATATTAGCATAAACCGGATTATGGTCTGAAATGGTACAGGGGCCTATTTCACAATTTTTTAATCTAAAGAGGTCATTTCTAAACATGAAGATATAGTCCAACCTTGAGTAGACATTGTGTGTGCTTGAATAGTGGGTATATTCCCTACTTGTCGAATGGCAATTTCTCCACACATCGACTAATCCTAATTCATCCATAAGGTGTAAAAATTTTTCTCCAATTTTTCTCGCATCTCCTTTCCCGTTTGAAGAGTCCAATTTAGTATTTAATGTGAGGTTGAGATCACCATCACATAGTAAAGTTCCCTGACTTCTTGTTGCAGTTAATTCTAGGATCTGTTTATACAATGACCAATTGCTTCCTGGGGGAATATATACGTTTAAGAGACTCAGAATAATCCCATCAATCTTACCAGTATGTATCTACCCTCTTTATCCTTATATTCTGAGATATGTTCATAGTTTAGAGCGCCATGCACCAGGATAGCCACCCCTCTTCGCCTCCCCGAACTGTGAGAAGAATAGAAGACATGTTTAAAACCCAACTTGTTCAATTTTTTATGTTCGCTATCAGACAAATGCGTTTCCTGCATAAAAGCAATCTGATCTTTGTCTCTTTTAAATTTAGATGGATGGGGCTTTCCACCTTTTTACTGGATTATGTAAGCCATTAATGTTGATTGATACCATTTTCATTGATCTGCTACTCATCTGAATTATAAAAGGTATACATACATTTTAATTGGTTCCCCGCACACCATGTAAAACAACAAAAATAAAAACTAAAAAATTAAGAAAAAGAGGTAGTTCTAACTTCCAAGGTGGGGGTCCCTGGAACGGACCCTGCTCAGCCTTTAAAGGCAACTTCTTCATCAGTCAGTGGAGGAGGCCCTTAATGGCTGAGGCCTCAAAGGGAAGAACATCCACAGAAAACCTTGCTTTTACGCTTGTTTCACACCATTAAACTAAATGAAAGTTTTTTTTTTGTTTTTTTTTTAGAAGAGCAACAAAGTGGGTGAGCCTCATTTTCCCGATGTCGTAGGCGAGTTCCTCTTGTAGGTTCTGAGTTTTTCTTTATAACCTGGTTCCCGCCTCTTATTCGCTGCGCTGCTCCCCGCCCCTCTGCCAACTCTGCTCCAGGTCAGCTGCTTCAGTTTCTCCAACGCTGTTTCTGGTGATCTGATGACCCTAACCGCATAGCCTCTGCTGGACATATCTGCAGTGGCTTCCATCACTGTGTTGTAAATTTTAGTTTCTTCAGTGAATTTCACCTTCGGCCTGGCTGGAAAAAGAGTCTGAAAGGGGATCTGTTGTTCTTTCAAAATCTTGCGCACCTCTGCATATTCTTTTCGTTTCTTTAGGATGAGAGGAGGATAGTCATGGTCCAGACATACTTGTTTACCGTTCCATGTGAATCCTTTTTTCTGCCATGCCTTACGGATCAAAAGTTCTTTGGTCTTGAAGCTGAGAAATTTCACGAAAATAGAGCGTGGAGGTGCATCGTCTGGCGGTAGTGGGCCTTGAGAGTGATGCCCCCGTTCGATGCGTATGTCAAGCTCATCTTGGGACAACCCCAAGCTGTCACGCAACAGCTTCTCCACAAACTCACTCATTGTTGGAAAGTCCCGCTATGCCATCTCGGGTACACCACTTATTTGTGTTTTTGTAATCATTATAGTAGAAACACAACAAGGGACAAGCGTGTAAAAACTTATCAATCCCTGCGTCCCAAACCGCCTACTTCCATACTATATAGTAGGAGAAGTAGTGCTTTTTACCAGAGATGGGACCAAGTCACACATGTGCAAGTCTCAAGTAAGTCTCAAGTCTGAACCTTCAAGTCTCAAGTAAGTCCCAAGTATTTTTTTTCTTGGGCAAGTCAAGTCAAGTCAAGTCGAGTCACAGGCTATGTCAAGTCAAGTCCAAGTCAAGTCACCTTATTATTGTAATTGTACCTGCAGAATCTAATCTTAATAAAGATATAGAATATAAAGATGTAAAGAAATACTCATGTTCAGTAAAATACATCATGGAAACAAAATTGTAATCTCTTCCGTTTGCGCGCCTAAATTTGAAATAGCTTGAGCGAGCAAAAGATGTGATATGTGAACCGGCCCTAACATTGTAGAATCCATTCATTTTTCTCTGTGTGTGTGTGTGTGTGTGTGTGTGTGTTCAGGTGGCAAACTTAGACACAGTAGCCAAGTCTTGTACCGCTCAGATAATGGGAAGTATTTTTAAAAAATAAATAAAAATTATTTTGCCCACATTTGTCCCCAACACGGTATGATAAGGGTTAATAGCTACTTGAGCTATTATTACATTAGCTAACTACCAACTAACCTTCAAATGACGGACCAAATTGGAGGTTGTCGTCTGGCTGCCCCTGATTTTAAGGTTGCATGTCTTGCAAAGTACTGTTCGTCTTTTGCCATCTTGTTGAAGCCAAAAGCAATGACCCCCGCTACCCCTCTGGCTGACATGTTGATATCTGTTCTAAGTTGGCGTGGTGTGCGTAAGGTACGAGAGGGCATGACTGATGATAGTGTCGTGATTCAGTCATGACAACGCCATTCTCAGCCTGCACTCCAGCTGGGTCAACTTTATTTTTTAAAATAGTTAATATATTTTATATTCAAACTGAAAACATGATGTGATTAACACTCAAGTCATTCAAGTCATCGTGTCTCAAGTCAAGTCAAGTCCCGAGTCTTTAACTTCCAAGTCCGAGTCAAGTCTCAAGTATTTGATTTTTTGTCAAGTCAAGTCACAAGTCACAAAAATAGCGACTCAAGTCGACTCGAGTCCAAGTCACCAAGTCAAAAGTCCCCATGTCTGCTTTTTACATACTATATAAGTATGGAAGTAGGCGGTTTGGGACGCAGCGAATGTTGTTTATAGCCGCCGCCATTACCTCACGTGTTGATCATGAAAGCAGTGAATGTGTGCACATGCGAGTGATCCTGTGTTTAATAAACTTTCTGTGCGGAGATATGCGCTTAAACGCAACTAAGGATTTTATTGTTTGCAATCGTGTATTTTATAAGAATACCAAAAACCGCGTTGAGTTTCCTGACTCGTGTGTTTGTTATGGCAAGTTCCCCTCGCGTGAAATGTTTGACGGAAGAACAAAGAAAACACTCGCGTCTGGAGATACTGACACACATACGCAAGTAAATAAGGATTTAGATGTCGTGTTTGGTGCATTCGGTTGAAACAACAAGGAATGGAGAGAATGGATTGTGAATTGCGTATCCATTGACTGCAGGGGGCATGAGTCATGCATATGGATGCTTCTGCTCGTCCACTTCAATGGCGCGGGGGTGTAGCGATCTCATCTCATTACAGATAATGAGGTAACAAGAGAGAGACGGTACTTGTCCTCCTTCTCATACAGTTTACACCGAATGACAATATATGTTTTCGATCTCACTTACATCATTTAAAAGCTGACATTCCAAGCATTATGTAGACATTTATCTTTTGTTTCTATGATAACTATTCGTTAAGTTTATTTTTCTGACGCGTTTGAGAAAGGACTTCACTGAGGGAGAGAGAACAAAACGCGCATCATGTTTATTTTCTTAATTTTGCGAAAAGCACAACATTCTGTTTTTATTGGGAGTGGACAGAAAAAAAAACTAGACACTTTAACGTTTTAAATGATGTATAAATCATATCTGTATGTCCAAAATCAGCAGAGTTATCTAAGTCTCTTTGCGGAGTGAAAGAAATATAAAGAGCTTGCGGCGCCCGCGCCGCAGTCGACCCCAGAGTGTTAATGCTGTTTTAGAATATTTTTTTCTGCCAATATCCAGTAGAAGACTTGAACTGCATCGTTTTTGTACGCTCTTATATGGTAAGTGGAAAATGCATAAATGAAATTCTAAAGACAAAGTTAAACTCTGTACTTTATGCAATGCAAATAAGTTCCTCACAGTGAAGAGAGGTGGACCACCTTCTGTGGACTTCCTCTGACATCAACAGCCAATCACGGCTCTGCATCAGGAAAGCGCCAAAATGCAAACTCCTCCGCTGAGAGAGACAATACAGTTTTTTCTGATTGCTTAAGCACATTCTTTGTAACTATTGGCTATTTTTGCAAAACTCTACACACAAATAAGAAAACCTTTCACCCAATTATTCAAACATTGTAGTTCTCTTGCAAAAGCGAACACAGCTAGATTGACTCTTCACACCTTCGTAAAAATTGTGTTTTCGTATCAAACAGTAAACACAAGCCATCATCTACTAAGCACACAATGTGCCAACTACACACTGATGATATGAATCCAAAACACATCTGGCTTTTGCTTTCTCTGTGTACAGATGTCAATTTGAGGTCATAGTTTTATCATAGTGTAAACATACAAGTATCCAAACTTGAAGTATTGGTGTTTATTCACACTTGTCAAAACAAAGACAAAGTCAGAAAACAAAATAGTAATTTCACAAAAAAAAGACAATCAGCCTACATCATTTCGTCTTTCTGGGTCCAGCCACAAAATTTCGTCCACATCGCATGCGATATCCTCAAGTGCAAGGCACCGGGGTTAATATCTCCTTGAATGCCGTATCCAGGCCTGACATGATGCCTGGTCAATATCTCCACATGCCTCCTCCATTGCCTGTAAAAGGGCTACCTGTTGATGAGGATGACGGTCGTACACTTTCCAGCGCCAGGCAGAGAAGAACTCTTCGATGGGATTTAAGAATGGAGAGTATGGAGGGAGGTTGAGTGCCATGAAGAATGAATGGGTGGTCTGTAAACCAGTTGCGGACCAAAGGAGCCCTATGGAAACTAACATTGTCCCATATGATGACATATCGGGTATGCTCTGGTCTCTGAACAGTGAGCATGTCAGGTAGTGTGTCCAGGAATGCAATAATGTGTGCAGTGTTGTATGGGCCTATGGTTGCATGATGGTGAACAACACCATTTTGGCTTATAGCTGCACACATGGTTATGTTACCACCACATTGCCCTGGGACATTGATGATGGCATGGTGTCCAATAATGTTCCTGCCACGTCTCCTGGTTTTACTGAGGTTAAAACCAGCCTCATCTACAAAAAGTAGCTCATGTCCCGTGTCATCTGCTTCTAGTTCCATCACTCTCTGGACAAGACAAAACAAATGCAACACATCAGGCCCATGCACAGCACTACAGTGTGCACTTCCAAATTCAGAACCAATGACACTATAGCTTACCTGCACATAGTCATATCGCAGTTGCTTTACACGTTCTGTGTTTCTCTCGAAAGGAACTCTGTAAATTTGCTTCATTCTTATTCTGTGGCGTGCAAGTACACGACGTAGTGCAGAAATGCTTACACTGTGTATATTTTGAAAGATGGTGTCATTATTGTATTGGTGTCATCAGTTATTCTATGTCTTACTCTTCTTACCCTTCCTCTTTCCCCTCCTCGTCCTCTTATTGCTCCTCCTTGTCCTCTTCCTCTAACTTCCTCTAACACTCTTGCTTCTTCAACTCCATGTCCTCTTTCTCCAACTTCTTCACCTCCACATCCTCTACATTGGCCTACTTGTCCTCTTCTTGCTCCTCCTTGTCCTCTTCCTCTAACCCTATCGCTTCTTCAACTCCACGTCCTCTTCCTCCAACTTCTCCACTACCACATCCTCTCCCTTTGCCTCCTCTGATTCTCACTCTTCTCACTCAGACTGCTCCTTCCATTGTACTCAACAGCTTACCTGTGGCTTATTTATAGTGCTTAGGCTGATTGCAAAGTGACCTAATTATCTAAAACAGTTTTCACATGTGAAAGTGTGCCAGACAGTTGGCAAAATAGTGTTAATGATAGCCATACATGTGTATAATTTAGGAGTGTGTTGGAAATTTGGTAATTGAGTGTAAGCAGTGAGTTGTGTTTACAGTTCTGCAAAAAGAGTGTTGTGCAGTGAATTGTGCTATACAGTTTTGCAAAGTGTGTGTTACAAAATAGCAAACTGAGTGCAAAGGAGTGTTTGTGCTTTTAGTTTTGCAAACTCAGTGAGTGGTTTTGCTATACGTATTAATAGTTTTAGAAATTGTGCTACAAGAATCACGATTAGCGCTTAAGCATTCAGAAAAAACTGAAACAGATCATCGAAAAACCAACCAAGTTTGTGAATCTCTCTTTAAGATTTTACAGCTCCTCGTTCTGAGTTCGACAACAGAGACTGAACAGATCGACCACAAGTTCTGAGTCTCTGGCCCGTGCGTCCAGAGACTAAGCGGATCACACCACGTTTCATGCCTCATGTCCAGAAAGGCAATAACCTACATCTGCAACAAGGTGAAGCTCAGAAGAGCAAACCTACACTTCAAGAGGCCTTTCATATGCGTTTCCAGATTTGTGATGGACCGCCTACAACGATTACAGGATTGCGTCTGCGTGTTCCAAATTGCTAGAATCCTCTCTGTGCTTCCCGGAGATCAGCATTTTCACAGCACTTCGTGTTCAAGGCTGTTGAACGGAACCTGACTAATCCCTCATTGCAGAACGGAAAAGCCTGATACGTGGCCGACGGGACAGCTCATTCGACTGCACAGAACGTAAATATAACACAACCAAATCTTTCCTGAAACCATGGCATTGGTGTATTCTATCAGTAACTGTTACCATATATGACTTTCAATATTGCATAACTGATTTCTTTAACGTTTATCAGATAATTATTTGATTATTTGGGTTATTAGAAATAAGGTTTTTAAATTATCAGAAACAGAAAACATTCTGCCATAAATTCAAATCAGTCACTTCAATTTTCTATTCTTTGAATTTTAGTTTCTATCTTTTTCTATGCTTTAGTATTTTAGTATCATTAAGTATTGTTTTTAGTTATTCTTGTTTATCTTTTGTTAATAAATTCCATTTTATTACCACTGTGTCTTCCTTGTGTTGATAATACAGTTAAAGGGTTCTACAAGCTAGTCCGAATCTCACAAAATCCTTCAGATAAATAAGATAACAAACTCCCTCTAATTTACATATTTTCTTATTTGTTGAATGTTCTATTTAGATCATTCTTATTGTTAAAGTGAAATTCTTTAGCTGGTGCCCCGAAGCAGAGGGAGGGGTCATCTGACACATACACACGCACACACACTTGAGGCGAAACCTCTAGTGTCCTGTGTATGGCATACTAACCAATGGTTGTTGCCATACTAACCAATGGTTGTTGCAAGTGTAAAATAACTAAATTAATTTGTGCCCCTGTCAAAATCACTACATTGTTATAAATTCAACTATAAATGCCTTATTCATGATTTATAAGCACATCTACCATGTGTTTAATATTTGCATTTTCATACTTTCATAAATGATCAACTTATTATTTTTAAATCATTACATTTACAGTTATTTAGGAGTTGTCAGTGGTTCATAAGATTATTTAAAAAGTAATTATTAATAAGCTATTTTAATGTACATTTATACATTTTTTTATTTAGACAAATAGTAATAGTAACTGAGTGTGTTATTAAATGCTTTATTAAGATGCATTTTCACTGTAATTCATGATTATAGGGGATTCTATTTCAAGAAACGTGGACATAGAGGAACCTGCCACAGTTGCTGAATGTGTACGGATATATGTGTTTTGTCAGATACAAACAGAACACGCGGCAGATATTCAAAAAAAATATTTATGTCTTGAAAAGAACTTAATCAGCTAAAAAAAGTGGCTCTGTGCAGAACTTGCTTATAAAGCGACAGTATCCCCTATTTTTCTGATCTAAAATGATCCAGTTTGTGACTGAAACAATATTATATGACCCAAATGGTGAGTTTTGCAATCCATTGAAACCAGTATTAACCCTCATATGCCCCGATTTTCCTGCATACGTTATAGTTTTGTGGGGGTAAAATGACCTCAGAAATTAAAAGTGTGATTACAAAAAAATATAAATGTTTACTTTTACAAATAATATATGATTTTTTTTTTTGTTACTTCCCATCTATACATTACTGCTGTGTTTTGGGAGATATTAAGTACTTTAGTGCCTGTTTACCACTCAATTTCTCAACTACACCATTAGCTTGCCTGTAAAATATAAAATTTTTATGAAAAATCCACATAAATTATGATCTAAATGTGATTTAAATTGTTTTTAGATATTGATCTAGATGTAATGTGTTGAATTCAACCATTTGGTGTTTAGAAAAAAAAAACGTAAAAGATTAACAGTTACAGAAATAAATAATTTCGACCAGCAGATGCCCATAGAGACCCATTCATTTTACTGGATGTGGCCACCTGCTCAAATGACTATATTAGTGATACATTTTTTGAATTTATGTCTATATAAACATTAGAAAGGACACTAAAAATAAATATTATTTCAAATAATAGAATTTTTGTAGTTTTTGATGCATTTGTTTTACTGAATGAAATTTCACTGAATATAAGTGTGTGTGTGTGTGTGTGTGTGTGTGTGTGTGTGTGTGTGTGTGTGTGTGTGTGTGTGTGTGTGTGTGTGTGAATTTTGTGTGTGTGTGTGTGTGTGTGTCTGTGCGTGCATGCGTCTTTATACGTCTGTATATGAATTTGTCTTTATGTGTGTGTAAGTTTTACTGTGTCTTTGTGTGTGTGTGTGTCTGTGTGTGTGCGTGTGTGTGTGGGTGTGTGTGTACCTGGTAATTATCACGTTCTGGGGACCAATTGTCCCCATAAAGATAGGAATACCAGTGTTTTTGTGACCTTGTGGGTACATTTTGATGTCCCCATGAGGAAACATGCTTATAAATCAAACAGAATGATGTTTATTGAGAATGTGAAGTATCAGAAAGATTTGTGTGATGGTTGGGGTTAGGGATTGGGGTAGGTAAGAGGAATAGAATATACAGTTTGTGTGGTATAAAATACATTACGTCTATGGAATGTCCGCACAAAACATGGAAACCAGAATGTGTGTGTGTGTGTGTGTGTGTGTGTGTGTGTGTGTGCGTGTGTGTGTGTGTGTGTGTGAGTCTGTGTTTTTGCGCATGTGTGTGTGTATGTGCGCACACACCTGTGTGAGCATTTTACATTTTTAGCATCTGTGGCTGTTTTTTTGCCAAATTCTATAAAAAAATGCTCTCTGTGTCAGTCATAACATTGTGTGTTTGTCTGTGTGTGTGATTGTGTGTTGGCTTGCTTGGAAATCCAGATTTTTCCAGCATCAAAAACAACAACGAGAATAGCAGAACAAACATTGTGGTCAGTGGCCCTTCGCTTTGTATTGTCTGCAAAATTTGGCTTGTGGTATAAACTCATTGACAAACCCTGTGCTATGCCTTCAACATCAAGTGACATTTGCTTTTCTGTGACTTCAGTTAATATTTCAGATTCAGAGGTTTATAGTAATTTTTAGTTCAGTTAGAACAAAATATTTGTAATTTGATTATTTTTAGGGCTGTCAAAAGATTAATCATGATTAATCACATCTAAAATAAAAGTTTGTGTTTACATAACATATGTGTGTGTAGTGTGTATAATTAATATTTATATATAAAAACACACACAGTCGTGTATATATTTAAGAAAAATTGGTTATATTTATATATAAAATATTTATATTTCTATATAATATAAATTATAGAAATGTTTATACAGTATATAAATGCAAATATTTCTTAAATATACACATGAATGTGTGTGTATTTATATATACATAATAATTATACACATTACACACACATATGTTATGTAAACACAAACTTTTATTTTAGATGTGATTAATCACGATTAATCTTTTGACAGCCCTAATTATTTTATATGATTATTATTTGTGTTTTGATAGATAGACACAATATTCTACATTAAAAATTGATTTTTTTATTTGGGCTACTTCGGGCATTCATTCAGGCTACCAAAATAAAAAAAGGCCTGCCCAAAGGGCTACCAGGGATTACGAACCCTGCTCTAGAAAACATTATTAGGGAACATAACATCAATTTTCAATATTATGCTGACGATGCCCCTTTTTAAATTTACTCAGAACCTGGCGAAACAACTTATTTTTCTTTTTAGGCTAACAGATGATATCAGAAAGTGGATGGCAAACAATTTTCTTTACCTTAACTCCAACAACATCTCTGTAGATGGTTGAGCTATTGTTCCGTCTTCCGCAGTCAAATGCATACAGTAGGTGTGATGTTAAATAGCTGTCTATCATTGATAATCAAATTTCTAATGTTTGATCATATAAGCATAAATCTAGCAACAGTACACTGGTATCAAGTATACATTTAAAAACAAATAAGTGTTAAAGCTATAAAGCTTTGAATGCTCTAGCGCAGGTGTCTCCAACCCTCCCCTTGCAGGGCTACCGTGCTGTATGACTTCCGTTCCAAACGGCTTCAACACACTTAAAGCAACACCAAAGAGGTTTTTTTTACCTTAAAATAACGTTTCCAAAAATGTTTCAGTCGTTCATCCATTTGAACGGCACTTACACATGCTTTGCAGCCCTCTATCAGCCAAAACCGCACTAATGTAGTTTCCAACCATCGGGTCGCAGTCCTGTAGTTCGAGTGAAAAATACAAAAACTTGTTTTACGGCAGTGGAGCATCTATGGAGCGAATTTTGTGCCATAATTATACAAACAAATACAGCTTTTTGCAAACAAACTCGTAGATGAATGTAGAGAATCAGACGGGGTATAGGCAGTGGCGGCGTTTCACAAAAATCTAGGGTATGGCAAAAATTCTTCGTACAAGGCCATTCAAATAACTAATCTATGAAACCACATTATATGTGTACATCAATGATCAGTTATATAGATTAGTGGTGTACATACTCCACCAACCTGTACAAAATCATACTACGATTGCACGGATGTGCACTTACTGACAACAATATGGAGGCAATACAAATAAAAAAAAACAAAAATAGAAATCATGGTTGTTTAAAATGCTTTTCAAATGTTGTAATTCTTAAGTGCAATTCCAGCAACAGATAAACTAAAACAAGATAATATCAAAACATACTGTAACATCCCTTCACAAATCTTGTCATGACAACCGCCAATAAACACTTATAAACAAACAATAAAGACTTTTAAATGATGCGATAGAGCACACGTAGTTAACCAACTAAGACTAAAACATTAAATAAAACTCTTAGTAAAACAGGGCTAAATGCAAAAACAAGTCTTACCTTTTGTCGTTGTGCAGTTTTTATTCCACAAGTGGCCATATTAAAAATGAGCGCAAATAATTAATACAATTCACTTCGACTGCGCTACAATTTCCCAGTGGAAGAGAACAAATCATATTAACGTTACTTCTGGAATAATGTATGCAATATGCATAGCGCGAGTGTGGGGGAGAACCGAGTCTGTTTGAATGTTAAAAAAAAAAAAGGATTTTACTTGCGAAAATAAAGATTATAAGAGCAGCGGTCATCATGAGACCTCCTGCAGGGACTTCAAGCTCCGCTGCAAGAACGAGAGGCTGATGACATCAAAGTACCGCGAGGGTGAGTCGAGAAATCATCGTAAGCGTTTGCTGTCTAACCGCTGTCGCGGCACGTTGATGTCATTCGCTTGTCGGTTCCTATGTATGAAGTCGAACACACGTGTAAATTATCCATGTAAGTGATGTACCAATGTTCAGATATGTTCTACTGAAAATATTAAAAATTATCTTTAATGAGCATCATTATAGCCTGTTGATTTCTGGTGTTTTGTCTGAATGATAGGGTATGGCAACTGCCATACGCAAACGCCGCCCCTGGGTATAGGGATTGACAATTGCAAATGTATAGAATTCAAGTTGAATTCAATGTCTTGACACACAGAATTTGTTTACTATTAACAGACATTTATTATTATCAACACTTTCAATAAATCCAATGAGATTAACAGAATGAAGCCCAACAAATTAAATATGTCTTTATTCAGTTGCTGGCACTGCCAGGGGTGATATGTAAGTTAAAATTCAGGGCTTTTCAGTGAGACTAGTTGAAAATGCCTGAAAAAGTTGAAACAGCGCCATCTGCTGTTTTGGATTGCATGGTCACATTTGTGAGAAAATCATGGTCACATTTGTGAGAAAATCATGGTCACATTTGTGAGAAAATCATGGTCACATTTGTGAGAAAATCATGGTCACATTTGTGAGAAAATCATGGTCACATTTGTGAGAAAATCATGGTCACATTTGTGAGAAGGCTAGGAGCTGCAAGACTGATGTTGACCTGGCTTTGCTGCTACTAGACTTGTGAGTAATACCGGTTTACAGATACTAAACATGCCGACTTGATCTCTTTTTTTGTACAATGCATTGTAAAATTATTTACGACAGTGGTAATGGACAATTCCGCTTCCAACCTGTAGGGGGAGCAAAGAGCAAAAACTCTTTATTGTTGCTTTAAAATTATCAAGCAACCCTGAAAACTTTGATTAGCTGGTTCAGCTGTGTTTGGGGTTGGATGCTTAACCAAGCATTCACCTAATTCAGCTCCTTAACATACTTATTCTGCAATAGTTAGCTTGAGCGTACTGAACACACACATACATTGTGCTGTATGACTGTATGACTTTAACATTACATGTGAGCTAACAGCACCTTGTTTCTGTTTCCCTGTATTGCGGTTTATCAAGGACATCTGCGACAGACAGGTATAAGTTCAGTTTGGTGTAATGCTTATCCGTCTGATGCCCATCTTCATGATGGTAAATTGATGACTGCCCAACAACAACTGACCACTTCCTTCCAGCTATGTTAAATTGTATAATAAAGTATTCACAATGTTCTACATAGCATATATTTAGTACACAGTATATATAAAATTCTATAATATATTACTGTAACAACAGTATGTTGTAGCTGCATTAGTAACACTGTAACTCTGTTCTCTGTTACGAATTGCAGCTGTGTTGCGGATTGCAGATGAGTACTGGTCGTCCTGGCTGAGCCTGGTTTTCTTTAGTAAATTCACGTTAATAATTTACTAAATCAAGCAACCATGAACACTTTGATTAGCTGGTTCAGCTGTTTTTATTGGGGATCTGATATATTTTATGTTACTATAATTTGAATTTATAAGTTATTTCAACTTTTTTAAGCCAAGCTTAAAATAGTAGGTTGAATTGACTTGCAAAACCAAGTTGTTTCAAGTTCATGCTGCATTTTCTTTTTACAGTGGGTTTTCCTCCTACGAGTTTTTTCAACCCTTGGGACACAGCTGACATTAGCTTAACTTTCTTTTATACGTTACATTAATACTCCGCTCACTAGTACGGTTTAATCTTAGCCGCCGTACTTTGCTATTTTTGGTTTTCTGTGTGTTCTCTTGTTTATAAATGTAAAACCGCTTTACAAAATGACACAATATAGAATACAAATTAAGCACAACAATTAAGAAAAAAATATAAATCAGTTTATAGGTCAGCGCTGGCGTCATCTGAAGTCTTTGCAGGGGGCAAGCGTAATTTTTGCATATGTGTTGAATAATCTGAAGGAGGCAAGATGCAATCTGGAGCTGGTGTAATCGCTAGTGTACCTCATGATGAGGTAGAAACAGAAAAGCTAAACTATTTTGGGCTTATTTTTTGATTGCCTGTTAATATTTTAGTTTTAATTGCAAGTTTTGATTGCACTTTCTTTCCATCAATTTGCTTATTGACACTTTTCCTGTGCAAAGATGTAAGCCATCATTATCAGTGAGTTTTTAAGGACAAGCTTGAGTGTTCATTTAAGAGGATCAGAGTGTTTCAAAGATTTGAAATAGCCATGTATTTCTAAACCTTTTATGCAAAAACTTTTAATTTTTAATTATACATTTTTTATTATAAAGTAGTCTTTAAGATAAATAATAAATAATAATAACTACAATAATAAAAAAACAACATCACATTACCCTTTCAAGAAAAAAACACAAGGTTGCACAATTTATGGTAAAGCCTGCAGAATTAAATTGGTGCTGTGAGAGGGTGCAAATTTAAGGGTGAGTTGGTAAATCACAAAACATGCCAAACAGTGACTATTACTTTCTTTCTGCCAGGCCAGACAGTCGAATGACTCACGGCCAACGTAATTAATAATCCATCATGGTGTTTTCAATTAGTATATGGTTAAACTAAGATTGCATTTAAGTCCATATGAAGTCTATAAATTCACATACACACGTTGTGCATATCGAGTTAACATTCCACATACTTTAATAGTGTGGCATAAACTGTACTGTAGTAGCTATGTGAAGGGAGATAGATTTTGTTTTTGTAAACCACAAATCATTAATATTTTTAAACATTCACAAGTGTTTTATCGACGTTTATACACAGTTCGAAAACACAGACCAAGATTTTACCCATCTTTTGTACCAATTCATTTTCTGTGAATTTAAAGTAAACCAAAGATTAGGATTAATAAAACGAACGGTGTCTGATTGAGCTGTGACGCAGAAGCTGATATTCTCATTCCATGCCCTCCACAAGCACACGCGCTCCCTTAAATAACCGCTGTGAGTCATCAAGTCACTTAATTCTGCTCTTTCTTCCAATCACATCAGGTTTGAGATAAAAACTAGTCTGTATCTTTGCATTTCAGTATGTTTTGTACATTAAAGACACTGGGCTCTTTATTCACTATTTACAGTATTTGTTTAATATAATATTTTGTCCGATATAATGTACACGCGCGCATGACTAAAACCAAAGCATGAGATGCTCAACAAGCACATCGTTGTCATCTGTATATGTACGTGCTATTGTAAAACTTTGTGTGCAATCAAATCATCAGCTGTTTACTATTAAAACTATTATAAACCATGTCATTTTCTTTATTTAGTATTTTAGGCCAATATTTAATGCTTTCATGACAAGATAAGATAAGATAAGATAAGATAAGATAAGATAAGATAAGATAAGATAAGATAAGATAAGATAAGATAAGATAAGATAAGATAAGATAAGATAAGATAAGCAGCAGGCTATAAAGTTTTCTCCTTTTTCAATCGTATTTCGTACATCCCAGCGTTGTAAATCTTAAACTAACTATAGCTTCTCTATGGTTTTGCGAACTTTAAAAACAACAAATTGCCGGGTACACCTAACATCGATCAAGCCATTGTGAAACCTTTCTCACAACTAATGTAAAATAAATATTACAATTCTGTTAAATAACCCTGTGTTGTGAATACAAGGTCTGCAAAGAGATTTTTTCTAACTCACCACTATTAGCGATTAGCAGAAACGTCAGAATGGCGTTGATGTCAATGCTGATGTGCAGAATTAATGCCACAGTGATGGAGTCAATGTCTCTCTCGCTGTCTCTCTGCTTTAGGCTTAATTACGCTGAAGGTCCAAGTAAATGGCGAGGGAGCGCGATCGCTATTCTG
This sequence comes from Paramisgurnus dabryanus, assembly GCF_030506205.2. Taxonomy (NCBI): domain Eukaryota; kingdom Metazoa; phylum Chordata; class Actinopteri; order Cypriniformes; family Cobitidae; genus Paramisgurnus; species Paramisgurnus dabryanus. The sequence continues at coordinate 4,595,920 of NC_133352.1, forward strand.
GCTAATGCTCGTTTGGTTCAGAATCTCTTAAATATAGCACACTGTCTGCTCTCTGAGTCCTCAGCGTAAAACAGTTTCCATGACGACCTGGCGTCAGAGTTTTAAGGTAGTCCAAGCAATCAGCAGTACACAAACCCCGAGAAGCCAGAGTTAACAGGTGTCAAGTGCGCGCACACGTATGTGCATGTCATGCGTTTGAGTGGCATTACTGCCGAGCAATTTCTGAACTGACATCATTTGAAAATAAACAAAACAAATAAAAACGTATTAACTAAGATGAGCTATATGAAGCCACATAAATCGTTACCAGATTAAATGTGATTGTCAAAGAGCTATTCTGTGTTTCATTCAAATGTTTACTATGTTTGTCTAAGAAACATCAACAGAAAGTACTGAGGTAATTTCATAACGACTTTTTTAAAATAAACTATATTCACTGGGATGAAATTGTAGTATAATAGTCACGATATTCTTTATAGTGTAATTGTTTATTCTACGCTGAAATAATAAAATAATGTAATTTAAAGCGCTGTATATATCTGTAAGAAAGAGATCCAAAAGTGTTGCAGTATTGTGGTCACACAGAATGTTATATTAGACGGTTACTGACTCATCCCTTTCCTGCTCTCGTGATGTAAGACGCAAAACCAACCATCACTCACCCCCCCCCCCCCACACACACACACACACACTCACACACCTGCCTACGTCAAGGATATACCTCTGCAGTTAATACCTTTAACCAAGGCCGTAGCCAGGATTTTTCAAATACCGAGGACATTTTTTTTATTATTTACATTTTTTCCATATTACAGAATAATAATAAACATGTCCAAACTACGACATAGCACAAATGTAACTGTGTCTGTGAGAATTTTGTTGGTGACTAAAAGCATCCAAAATAAATCAATCGTTACATTTCATCATCTGAAGTGCAAGTCACCCTTTGCCTAGAAACTGCAAAACTGTGTCATTTTTTCAAGAAGCTTCTTAAATTTTCAATTTAGGATGAATTTTTAAGAGTATAGAAGGAGTTTATATATAATATGGGCTCTTAGTGGCTGCTTTTTCTTTAATATTCAGTGTAAGTCATCTATTTCCAAAAAAATATTTTTTGGTTTCTAATAACAAAAATTAATCTGTTTGGCACAGCTATATTTTGTCTACAAAAGTAATTTCAAGCATTTAACCATAAGCCTTCAGATTTAATGATTTTTAAGAGAATAGTTAACATTTTAGTTAAGTGACCTTAAACTTTTGAGCAGTAGTGTAGGTTTTAATCTCATTGGTAGCCGTATTGCATCCCATATTGTAGGCTATTTGCTGCATAACCTTTAACTTTCTCACCTTCCCTCCTTCTCTGCTCATCTTTTGCTGGCTTTCCAAATGATAGTTAAGTTTGTTACAGCCTTTTCATTTTTATTTGCTTTATTAGATTAGAATTACAGACGCGGAGAGACTCTTTCTTACGTTGCATGTTACATAAACATTCTTGCCTTTCTTGCATACTATTCTTGTATAGACCAATTTCGTGTTTGCAAACAGAGATGACGTTTTTTTGTGGGCGGAGCCAAACTGGTTGCAGAAAGTGACTGCTCAGCAGTAGGGTTGTGAAGTGTTTTAGCATTAAACCGTGATTTTTATGGATCCGGTGTTCTGTCGAAGTCTGATTCCTTTATGTTTCCCTTTAGTGCATTGTTTCTTATAGCGTTTTAATCACATTACGTTTATTTTTTTAGATAGATAAAAAGTTTAAATGGCTTGGCTACTGATATGCATGTATGTAATGTATATTGTTCTTTTTTTCTAAATCAAATATTTTTACAGTCTGAATCGCTAAAGTACATGTAAAAGCAATACTATCATGTATTATATATATATTAGCGTTTATTAAATATTTCATAATTTTCCTGTTTTCTATTATTTCTTCCTTAATAAATTATAATTGTAACATGATAAAAACGCTATAAGAAACACATGGAGGGAACAGACTTCGACAGAACACCGGACATCTTCTCTACTTATTTTCTATTCTAATTATTAAAAGATTTCCAGATGATTTCCTTGCTCCATTCTGTCCGTTTAAGGGCTTGTAATCATAAACACCTACGTTTATCTTCAAATGATGTCTTTGACGATGGTATTCTATAAAAATGAAAGCCATCTTTTTTGGCATTCTTATTCTGACACTTAACAGCACAACAGGACATTTTCCAGTGAGTTATCTTGCTCTTTTCACTCGTGTCTAATTCATTTCCACAGTTTTTCTGCAACCGCATTGCGCGCGCAGCCTGCAGTGACGTAACTGTGACGTCTACTCTAAATTGGTCTATAGAAGCAGTGCTTATTATACTTTGTGTTTGCGACCGCTACCTTTGAGCTTGTTGTACTTGCCATCGCTCTGTCGTTGCGGGTGTGAGGGACTCGGGCGGACTGCACGTGAGGACCGGGATGTCTGTTAGTGTCTAGCAGCAGCAGAACCCACTGCTCGTTGAGTGTAGAGAATGATACTCTCGTGTCAGTCTCCAACCACGACAGAAAAGATCGCTGGATTTCAGAGGTGTAAAAAGTACTCAAAAATGTTACTCAAGTGAAAGTACAAGTACTTAGTGTAAATTTTACTCAATTAAAAGTAAAAGTATCTGTCAAGAATCTTACTTGAGTAAAAGTAAAAAAGTACAACATTAAAATTTTACTTGAGTATTAAAAAAGTAAAAGTAACCGGAAGAAGGATAACGAGAGATTCTTGTTTAAGCTTTTAATCTCTAAAAACATGAAGTGAATGCACCACATACAAGGTTTTATGCTGCCTTACAACTGTTTGTATTTAATTGTATTTAATTATCAAACTATAAAACTACCTAATTTCAGTATGAAACATGCTACTCAAAGTTGTAAAACCTCGAATTTAACTTAAGCAGAAGCTGATTTTCAAAATTGAGTATCAAGCCTCTCACAGGCAGCCAATGCAGAAAGAGTTGTATTAGACCGTGTTCACACAGTCAGTCCAAATCTGATTTTGGTGCATATCCCATTGGAATCCATTTACATTTAGAACATGTGAACGGCCAAAAAGCACATGAAATCTGTTTTTTTCTTTTCCATTCAGGCTATATCCAGAGGTGGTTTGAAATACTTTTCAAATCACATTTCCAGAAATACATTTAAGTCTGACTGCTCTGATCGGGTTTTTGTAGCTTTTAGTTTACGTCATGTTGTCGCATCACGTAAAATGTAAACACGATTGTTGTGCCAGTATGACGTCATTGCCATAGAAACAGTGCAGATAATCCGGAAAAAGGCAAAACACTACAGGACGCACAGATTGGATCTAAACAGTTGTGATACACAATGATTTGGCTTGACAGTGTGAACAAGGTCTTCATAGAGAGGCTGCAAATAGCAGGGAACGTGAGCAGAGACTTCCTGGTGTCTGAAACTCAGGTCAGATATCCATCCAACCTTTCTCGGGCCAACATATGGCCAACCCATCCCAGATTTTCCCTTGGCCTTAGCTTGAGCGCCTTAAGTCCGGGGCATTTGCCCTTCACTTACTCTACCCGAGAGGGCCTTTCCAACGGGCCAACCCACGAGTCTCTAGCTGTTTCCTCGGCCGAGACACGGCGGTCCTTTCCTCGATTTTACCTTAAGTCTCCTTGGGTATAAGCATCCCAAAGGCATCCAAGCTACGGCCGTTGGAATGACCGCTGTATTTCAGTCGGAAAGGGTTAGAGAGTCAGGGTTGGCTCGTTGTAAAGGCCCTCTCATGTAGGATAAGGGATGCCAAGGGCAAATTCCTCGGACTTAAGGCGACCGAGCTACAGACATTTGAAATTCAGGAGACCATCGGGCGCAGACAGGGTTAGAGAGTTGGGGGTTGGCTCGTTGGAAAGGCCCTCTCGGGTAGGATAAGGGACCCGAAGGGCGAACGCCCGACTTAAGGTGCCTGAGCTACAACTGTATGAATTTCAGGGAGTGGCACGCTATATCTCGGCCAAGGAAAATAAATAACATTTAAATTAAACTGGCTGTCAGAACAATTCAATTGGTTTGGTTAGAGTAAGGGAAAATAGAATAAAGTGATCTCTAAAAAAATAAGTACTTTTTGACTGTAAATAAAATTGTAAGGAGTAAAAAGTACTTTTTTTTCTTAAAAGATGTAATTAAGTAAAAGTAAAAGTACTGATTTTAAATTGTACTCAAGTAAAGTAAAAATATCCAAAAATAATACTTAAGTACAGTAATCAAGTAAAAATACTCAAGTACTTTACACCTCTGCTGGATTTGTCCTTTTTCGCTTTTTTTAAGTTGCTAAATCTAGCGACAAAGTCATCAACAAGTTGGCAACACGGCACTGCTCGGACTGTGCATGTACATAGTGTATGAGCTATTCCTGCTTCTGGTTGGCTAACGATGGAAATTCAGCCAATCATCATTGATTATGTGGTTGTCCCACCCCCTCTAACATAAACAGGCCAATCATCATAAGTTATGTGTTTCCCACTCCTCAACACACAAAAACATTGCCTGTCTGATGAGAGTTTACTCGCTTCAGTGAGATTAATTATACTAATGCACAGCATTTTAATGTCAGTAACGCAGTAAGGAAATGACGTTTATATATAACGCCGTTATTTCCATCACTGCACGTGATGGTCCGTAGATGCATGGATTGTCTCGTCGGCTATTTCACATTAAAATGAAACGAAACTTCAAGAAAAAACTACCGAGGACATGACCTCGGTGTCCTCAATGGTAGCTACGGCCATGCCTTTAACCATTCATAACTAAATCTCTGTGATTTCGTTGCGTTTCTGGACATTGCTATTTTACCACAACATCAATTCTATTCCAATACAAAAAGCTAATTACTGTCTCTACATAAAAACTTCTGAAAAGTTAGAACAAATTCATTCATAGCATTTAATTTACCATCGAGAAGTGTTCCGGTGGCCATTATGAATGTTTCAAAAAAGCGTTCCGGATAGCTTGCATTAACTCAATTTGTAAGCGTCCATAAATAAATCCTACGTCAGGGCTATTCAAATCTTACCCTGGATGGCCGGAGCACTGCATAGTTTAGCTCCAACCCTGATCAAACACACCTGAGCAAGCTAATCAAGGTTTTCGTGATCACTAGACAATCACAGGTGGGTAAGTTTGATTAGGGTTGGAGCTAAACCATGCAGTGCTCCGGCCCTCCAGGGTAAGATTTGAATAGCCCTGTCCTACGCAATAACACATGCACCTCAATCGACTCAAGAGCAGTCTATTACAATATCTTGTTGGCGCCTGGTTAAGTGCTGATCTCCCAACTGAATGCACCAAGCGTCATTGTGAATGACGTCGCTGACATTAATATCAAGCATAGCAGCGTGTGCTATGTCAAACAAAAACTAGTATTCTCTCATCAACACCCTTACGAAAATTTATGAACAACTTCAAGTGTAATACAATTTAAGCATATGATCTGCAGGTTTGTGCTAAATGCAGGCTTGATAGTGTGTTTTATTTGTGTTACAAATGTATTATTGTCACAGGTCGGAGCGGACCACCCCTATCGTGAGTCTCGCGCCTCCCTCAATTTTCACCCCGAGGAGGTCCCAAAGCACCCCAATGACAACACAGACGAGAAGGAATAAAATTTAACAAGGTTTATTTATTTATTTAAAATGAGAAATTCTAAAAGGGCTGCTGGAATCAGATGGGGAGCTGGGGGGAACTAATGTGGATGCCCAGGCTGGTCCTCCCGGACTCAAGGGTTTACAGAGGGGAATGCCTCTAGGTAGGCCTCGTCCACAACAGGTAAGTGATCCTGGGTTTCCTTCCCTCACTTCACCAGGCGGCAGCAGGTCTCTTCCTCTCAACCTCTGGCCTGGCCTTACAAGAGGAGATGACAGATGGAAGTGCAAGGGTAAGCGCGTGGACAGAAACAACAACTCTTAGCTATAGGTCATCCAAAGGCTCTTGTTGTACAAGAGGCTTACCCCTCTTGTACAACAAATACAGAGTGATTAGTGGATGGACATCCACCAATCACTCTGTATTTGTTGTACAAGAGGGGTCCTGAAGGGTGTGCAGATCAATATCCAGCTCTTAGTATGGAACAAACAAGCGTACAGGTGAGTATACGGGGCCTTTAAATGTTGGACAGGTGAGTAGTATGCAGGACCTTTAACTATGAACAGTCAGGTGAGTACACGGGGCCTTTAAAGCTAACTGAATATTCACCTGTAAAGCACACTGGGCTTTAGCTTTGGAGGGCAGTGAGCTTTACAGGTGGAGGAAACGAGTGTGGATATAATCCAGTCGTAGCATTCCGCTTGATAGCAGACTCACGGAGAACTTCCAGACACTTTCACCTTCCCACAGTCGGTGGAAACAGTCCCACGTCGATACGAGCCCTTGGCTCGGGACCTGTAGGCTGGTAGCAGAGAACACGCACTTCACTCACGTTTATTAACTCCACTAGATATACAGCAGAACCCACCTCTTCACACAGGCGTAGGAAGGTGAGACCAGTCCTTTGATCGTGTACGGGTAAGAAACGGCCGTCCAACACCACCACTCGGCTCCTCATACACAGGCTCTTCCCTCAGCCTAGGATATGATTACTGACAAACATTGAGGACAGCACAGCACAACAATCCTTCACGTGTACTCACTTCAATAAAAGGACCCACCGCAATCTGCACACTTACAGTGAACTAGGGTCAGTATCACAGCTTCAGCCTGGGTTCGGAGATCTTAAAACTCCTCCTCTCCCACTGCTCCCACACTTCACGGTGACTAAAACAGACTGGGTGACGCATAAGCACTTAATGCTACTACACACAGAGAAACTCAGACAGTGATTGGACAGAGATAAGGATACCAGCACACTGTTTCCCCTCTTTGCACAGTACCTCACAACAGATGTTTTAATCCTCCATCTCCACTTCCTTTCTTTGGATTTACTCGTCACCTCCGTTCGACGTCTCCAGTTCCTTCAATACATATAACAGGATCACAACAACACTGCAGCATGTATGATTTTCCACTTATCTCTAAATTGAGTCCAGCTCAATATCCATAGTTCTTGACCCAGCCAGTAATCCACATCAAACCGTCTCCTTCTTCACACCAGCGCTTCCACCAAACTCCCAGCACACACCAAAACAGCTTCACCCGGACAAACTTCCAAGCGGAATAAACTTCACACTCCTGATCACTTTGCTGCCCTATTTATGAGCCTCCTTTTCTCCTGAAAGCCAATCGCTGATCGCCACATTCACTTTACACACCTGATCGATATAAATCTTGATTGTTCTTGGCCGGAGTAGCCAGAACCGGTCGGGTGTTTGTTGAAATGGGTAGGGATGGTTGACGCGAAACAGTAGTTCCGAAGCGTGATTCAAAACACCCATGTCACGTGACTATGACCAAACGAAGCCTCGAAGTGTTTCACTAAGTGTTTCATCAGGTGTGGTCTGCCGAATCAGCGTTTGATTGGCACGGTCTGGAACAGACAACACAATCGCACATTTGTATAAAAGTGAAATAAACGCATATTGACCTTGTGGGTTTTTGTGAGAGGAGTTTTTCAAAGGCTGGAGAAATTTTCTGTAAAAAAAGGAGTAGGCTAAGTCCTTCCACACACAGCAGATATTTATATGTGATGGTGGCTTGATATATTTTATTAATTTCTTATTGTTTATGCGGTATTTATCTCTATTCAATTTATTTATTAAATAGACCAGCTTATAGTTATTGACAATGATGAGCCTAAAAGCTCATGTAGTTGTCAAACAGATGTTAAAACAACAACAAAAAATATGTAACTTAATTGTGATGACGGTAATAACAATGCATTTCCCGGGGTTCGATCCAAAGGGTTTTTGCATGAGAGTCGAGACCACTACCCACTCTCCCACCTGATCACTTGTGTCAATTAAACAACATGTGGGAAACAATTTGTCAGCGCTCGTCTAAAACCTTGTCAAGGTTGCTCTATGGCAATACGTGCAAATTACCACTAGGTGTCGCTGTGGAGGCGGTTTCGATCGGTGTTTCGAAGCCTCGACACAATTGATTCAACTGTTTCAGTGTTTCATGAAGCCTCGCTCTGCCCATCACTAGAAATGGGTACGGGCGGAACTATTTCCGCCATTTTTCATTCCACCTGTATTTAGTCAGTCCGTGACATAATGAGTGTCTTGCAAACATACAATCATCATGCCTTGAATGTATTGTTTGCGTAAATTCGATATCTATATTTCTGGCTTATTTTTTATATCACCAAAGAAGTCTTCTTATCTAAGTCTGTTTTTAAAAAGTGTTTACAGTTTTTTCTGAATGCTTTAAGGACCATTTCACCCATAGAAACATTAATCTTTATTGAAAGTGTGTCATATTTGTAGTCGAAATGTAACATAGATTTAGAATTTGGTGCCTATTTGACCGAGAAATGGGGTGTTTGTAGTCTCACCCCCTCAACAAAGATATTGGACTTCCTTCTTTCAATTATTATTATTATTATTATTTTATTTAATAGGGACCATGCATATTCATGAACAATGTTGTAAAGACAGACAACATGTAAATATGCCATAATTATTAAAAAAATACTACTTTTCATCTGTAGTCCCTAGGCCGGTAACAAACACTAACCAGAACATAACCAACAACATACCACATTAATTCACTATGACAGCTACAAGGAATAATGAAAAATACAAATAGACACATTTAAATAGACATAATAAAATACAACAACAAAGGTGACATTTTAGTATCAGTAAAACAAGTGCAGTATATCAATATAGCAGTTAATAATGTGTACACCTCTGGTTCTCCAAGAGCCATAATTTCAATTTTGTTTTAAAATTGTTAAAATTTTGACACTCTTATCGGTAGAGGCAAACTATTCCACAATTTACCACCTATTATTGACAACACATTTTGACCAAGGGTAGTACGTCTAAATGGTGTCACACAGTCCCTTTTTACAGAGGCCCGTGTGCTACCTCCACTTGCAAGCCTTTTGTAAAAGGCATGCAGTGGAGGCGGGGCAAGATTATTTAGCACCTTATAGACCAGACAGATGTACTTAAAACGTTTAAAATTCTCAAAACTTAGAAAATTATATCTCTCTAAAATATTACAGTGGTGAAATTACATAGCTTAGCAAAGATTTTAATGGCGTTCTTAAAAAGAGATTCAATAGTTTTTAGATTAGATATACTAGTTAAAGACCAGTTTATAAAACAATACTCAATATGTGGAAAAATCATAGTATATAGGAACAACTTGGCAGCTTTGATGTTAAGAAATGGCCTTATTTGTTTAAAATTCTGCAGACTGAATTTAACTTTATTTGCTACATTTTTTACATGTCGTCTGAATGTCAAGTTGGAGTCATATATAACTCCTAAATACTTGAATTCATTAACAAGATTAAGCTCCTGACCTCTAAAGAACACATTACAATGTGACACCTTTGTGCTTTGTTTGGTAAATGCCATACAGACGTTTTTTTTTTTGTATTTAAATAGAGACATGATTTATTGAGCCAGTCATCAACCCAGCTAACAATTTTACGTTATAAAAACGTTCCCGGAACGTCTTACGAAAGTTTGGAAAACGTTTTTTTTAACGTTCTAACAACGTTAAAAGCGTCCAGTTTTTTTAGACGTGGTATTAACGTTAATGTGTGGTTATAAGAACGTTATTAAAAACGTTTTTAGAAAGGTTCAGTCTGTTGTTATGGTCCATTAAAACGTTATTGAAACGTTCCATTCACCATTATATTCATGTTCTCAGAACGTTTTCCTAACGTTCGTTACAGGTTATAAAAACATTGTTTAAACGTTCTTACACAGTACAAACGTCCAGTTTTTTAGACGTAGTATTAACGTTATTGTTTGTTATATTAATGGTAGAATAACGTTTTTAAAAACGTTATTGAAACGTTCCATTCAACATTATATTCATGTTCTCAGAACGTTTTCCTAACGTTCGTTACAGGTTATAAAAACATTGTTTAAACGTTCTTACACAGTACAAACGTCCAGTTTTTTAGACGTAGTATTAACGTTATTGTTTGGTTACAAGAACGTTTTTAAAAACGTTTCTAGAATGGTTCGGTTTGTTGTTATGTTAATGTTCTAAGAACGTGTTTCAAAACGTTATTAAAACATTACAATCACCATGATATTACTGTTCTAAGGACGTTTTTAAAACCGTTCTTGAAACGTCCCATTTGCCATTATATTAATGTTCTAGGAACGTTTTTCTAACGTTTGTAACTGGTTACAAAAACATTCGGTTGAAACGTTCTAGGAACGTTAAAAGTGTCCAGTTTTTTAGACGTAGTATTAACGTTATTGTTTGGTTACAAAAAACGTTTTTAAAAACGTTTCTAGAATGGTTCGGTTTGTTGTTATGTTAATGTTCTAAGAACGTCTTTCAAAACGTTATTAAAACATTCCAATCACCATGATATTACTGTTCTAAGGACGTTTTTAAAACTGTTCTTGAAACGTCCCATTTGCCATTATATTAATGTTCTAGGAACGTTTTTCTAACATTTGTAACTGGTTACAAAAACATTCGGTTGAAACGTTCTAGGAACGTTAAAAGTGTCCAGTTTTTTAGACGTAGTATTAACGTTATTGTTTGGTTACAAGAACGTTTTAAAAAACGTTTCTAGAATGGTTCGGTTTGTTGTTATGTTAATGTTCTAAGAACGTGTTTCAAAACGTTATTAAAACATTCCAGTCACCATGAGATTACTGTTCTAAGGACGTTTTTAAAACTGTTCTTGAAACGTCCCATTTGCCTTTATATTAATGTTCTAGGAACGTTTTTCTAACGTTTGTAACAGTTTTTTAGACGTAGTATTAACGTTATTTTTTGGTTACAAGAACGTTTTTAAAAACGTTTCTAGAATGGTTTGGTTTGTTGTTATATTAATGTTCTAAGAACAAGTTTAAAAACGTTATTTAAACATTCCATTCACCATGATATTAATGTTCTAAGGACGTTTTAAAAACTTTCTTAAAACATTCTATTCACCATTATAATAATGTTCTTAAAACGTTTTTCTAACGTTTGTGACAGGTTATAAAAACATTGTTTTAAACGTTCTTAGAACGTTAAAAGCGTCCAGTTTTTTAGACGTAATATTAACTTTACTGTTTGGTTATAAGAACGTTATTTAAAATGTTTTTAGAAAGGTTCAGTCTGTTGTTGTAATAATGTTCTAAGAACATTTTTAAAAACGTTATTAAAACGTTCCATTCACCATTATATTAATGTTCTCAGAACGCTTTTCTAACGTTTGTAACAGGTTACAAAAACATTATGTTCTAAACGTTCTTAGAACATTAAAAACTATGTTTTGACATTTTTATAAACTTTGTTTGATTATGATAACGTTATTAGAAAGTTTTTAGAACGTTCCAGTCTTGTTATAAAAATGTTCAAATAACTTTAAAACATTATAATGTTTCATCCCCATTATATTAAAGTTTTCCTAATGTTTGCATTAAATTATAAAAACTTTGCTGAAGGTTTTTCTGGTTATAAGAACATTATTCAAAACATTTTTAGAGGAACATTCAAGTCACTTGTCAGGGACAGAAGACAACAGAGGCAGAGTGTAAAATCAAACAGTTTATTAAAAGTTGTGGTAAATTGTAATGGTAAAAAATGAAAGTCCAGGTGAAGAGCAGGCACAAACACACCACCCAGTCACAGGTGTATTCCAGAGTATCTAAATATCCAACACAGATGACGAAAATGTAGTGATGTTACCAGTGACACCGAAGCTCCGAAGCGTGTGTCAAAAAAACGAACCAATTTTCATTGAAGCTTGTATCGAAGCTTGATTCGTTCTGGCAAAATCACGTGACCAATGACGTCCGAAGCTTCGTTTCACACACACCCACGTGACTGCTTCGTTATCTGATTCAAAGGTTTAGAATTGTGCGATGCGCGGCGCGCCCTCGTGGGTTGTATTGGAGTATTGCATTACACGGAATCGATTACTGTATAGTGAGTTTATGATATATATAGAATATATTAGTAGTAAAAAGCCTTTTCTGCACCACTTAATACTATGATATATTTTTTAATTGGTTTACACTTTATACTTTTGAGACAAGGTCTATCCTTAATTTGTTATTTTTGTTTGAAGTACCATTCGCATGAAATGGAACATGCTTTGGTCATGTATTTAATATAGTGTTACATTTATTTATGAATCTATCCTTAATTTGTCAATCCATTAAGTTTTGCTTTTATAATTAAATTAATACGTTGTTTGGTTGTGGAACATGTTGTGAAACAGCACTTTCACCAGCAGAGGTCCTCATTGAGCTCTGATTTGAAAAGCTTCGAGTAATGAACCTTTTTCCGATACAATTGGGTTGAAAGCTTCACTGCTTCAAGAAAGCTTCACTTCGCCATCACTACGAAAATGGCTGGAAGCCTCTGGTAGATAGAGTCAGATTAGTCCATGCAGCATACAAACATAGCTAGCACTGGACAGTGTGTTTGTGTGTGAGAGTCTTAAATGGTGCAGAGATGATAAGGTGTGCCAGGTGATCGTGATTAGTAATTGGGTGATTTTGATCTGGTGAAGTGAGTGAGGGAAAAACCTGGCAAATCCATTACATCACTCATACAAACAATGTTTTTATATATATATATATATATATATATATATATATATATATATATATATATATATATATATATATATATATATATATATTAAAAAAATAACATTCCTTTCACTTAAATATTCTCAAAGTTTTTGTATGTAAATGTTATCGCAATTATATTTGTCTCTAAAATTCCAATATAGAAATTATAAAATGGAAAGCTAAAAGTTTATTCATTAGCCTTCCCACCCCACAGTTGAGTCAAGACTGGATAATTGAAATAATCAATTAGATTAAAATAAAATGTGACTGAATCACAAAAACCAGTCATAAGTACCACAGATAAATTTGTAGCAATAGCCAACAATTCATTTTATAGCTCAAAATTTTAGATTTTGATTTATGCCAAAAAGCATTAGGATATTAATCCAGGACTAGGCATTTTTATTTTTCTCATCCTTACATTTACTTAAATTTCTTTAAAGACACACTATGCAGTTAATTTACCTTAATATAACAGCTTCAAAGTCATTTTGATGGTAAACGAAGTCATAGTATGGCGAATCATCCTCCTGTTGAAGCTCGGGGAGGACGCCGCTAGCAAAACCAGCAATGCAAGCTTGAGAGAACCGCCCCTGACAAATCTCGCGAGAATCACGACTTGCTTTACGGCAACGACGTCACACACGTTAGGCTTGTTCGACTTCGTGCAGCGCTGCAAGAACCGGCAGTCGGATGACGTAAAAGTACCGCGAGAATGATCCGAGACGGCACTTTGACGTCATCCGGCTGTCGGTTCCTGCAGCGCTGCATGAAGTCAAACAAGCCTATAACAACAACTGCACGCGCGCATTTGAGACGTGATGCTCGATGAGGGAAACAGCTAAGAAAACCCGTTCGGAACAGAGTAGAAAGCGAAAAAGAGAATCTGACCGAGTTAGGAACCGGACAAGAGTCCCACGCGGTCAGGTTTTTACTCGTTGGCGTGAGCTAATAGACAGCACTGGATGCAAGAGAGATGCGGATCTGGCGATCTTGTTGATGGACAAGTAAGTAAATCTCTTATTTGTAAATTTGTTTGCGGTCTATGTTGTATGTGGTTGCGCTTGCTTGCGTATTTTTTTGCTGTTCATTCATCCAGTGTTGATAATTAGACCAGTAAAATAACTTCAACATGGGTCTAGCTAGCTTACGATCATAAGAGCATTTAGCAGACTTGCTAACAAACACTCGTTTCTCTTACATGTTTTTTTTTTTTGCCATCTAAACTCAAGTGTTGTGTTGTGATGTGTACGTAGTTATTTGTCTAATTTCGATTTCTTATGGCCAACGAATAATGGCCAATGTTATGAAATAATGCAACGTATACATTACAATTAACTTTGTCAATGCATTTTGCAATGTTTACAATTAAATAACAAATGAAATTATACAGTAGACATAACGTTAGACTATAGACAGTTTACTTGTGATTAAGCTGCAATCTTGTAAAAACGTAATAAGCCAGCAAACGCGGTAGGCTACTTTATTATTATATGCCTACTCTACACTTGGCATAAAGTTATTATTATCTGTAGTTTAGTAGACATGCAGTAGCCTAATATTTGTATGAAATTGTGAAACATTCCCTGGTCATTATCTTCGGAGTCCATCTCTGCATATTCACGCCCAACACTATCCTTACAGGTACGTACAGAGTGGGGGTGCGAAATTACGACAGTTGCAAGTTTTCCCCAGTGACTCTAGGGGTCGCTGTTTGACAAAAACGTCAAACTGCATGGAATGCCTTTAAATCTAGGGCTGGGCCGATACAACTTTTTCATGTCTGATACCGATGTCGATACCATAACCTTGAGTATTTGTTGATACCTAAACCTAACCAGTTACAAACGTTAGAAAAACGTTCTTAAAACGTTAATATAATGACAAATTGAAGGTTTCAAGAACGGTTTTAAAAAACGTCCTTAGAACATTAATATCATGGTGCATGGAATGTTTTAATAAAGTTTTTAAACTTGTTCCTAGAACATTAATATAACAACAAACCGAACCATTCTAGAAACGTTTTTAAAGACGTTCTTGTAACCAAACAATAACGTTAATACTACGTCTAAAAAACTGGACGCTTTTAACGTTCCAAGAACGTTTCAACCAAATGTTTTTGTAACCAGTTACAAACGTTAGAAAAACGTTCCTAGAACATTAATATAATGGCAAATGGGACGTTTCAAGAACAGTTTTAAAAACGTCCTTAGAACATTAATATCATGGTGATTGGAATGTTTTAATAACGTTTTGAAACACGTTCTTAGAACATTAACATAACAACAAACCAAACCATTTTAGAAACGTTTTTAAAAACGTTCTTGTAACCAAACAATAACGTTAATACTACGTCAAAAAAACTGGACGGTTGTACTGTGTAAGAACGTTTAAACAATGTTTTTATAACCTGTTACGAACGTTAGAAAAACGTTCTGAGAACATAAATATTTTGGTGAATGGAACGTTTGTATAACGTTATTAAAAACGTTATTAGACTATTAATATAACAACAGACTGAACCTTTTTAAAAACGTTTTTAATAACGTTCTTATAACCACACATTAACGTTAATACCACGTCTAAAATACTGGACGCTTTTAACGTTGTAAGAACGTAAAAAAAACTTTTCCAAACTTTCGTAAGATGTTCCAGGAACGTTTTTATAACGTAAAATTGTTAGCTGGGGTACTCCCTTCTACAATATTCAATCTGGCCATTTTTTGCCAATATCGGACTAATATCGATACTGCATATCGGATCGGCTCACCCCAATTTAAATCCCCAGAAGATACATTTTTATGCTAACATTTTTAGAATATTCCACTATGCAATGGTAATGTTGTAATGCTTACAATACAATTATAACGTTTTCAATGCTACCATTGTAAGAAAGTTACATTGCATACACAATGGTAACGTTTTCAATGCTACAGTTTTAAGAACAGTACATTACATACACAATAGTAACGTTTTCAATACTAGGGTATAAAGAACGTTCTGCTAACTTTGCAATTATAATGTTTTAAATGTTACTGTTTTAAGAATGTTACATTAGATACATAATGGTAACGTTTTCAATGCTAGGGTGTGTAGAACGTTCTGCTAACAATGCATATATATAACGTTTTTAATGTTACTGTTTTAAGAACGTTACATTACATACACAATGGTAAAGTTTTCAATGCTACAGTTTTAAGAACAGTACATTAAATACACAATAGTAACGTTTTCAATACTAGGGTATGAAGAACGTTCTGCTAACTATGCAAATATAATGTTTGCAATGCTACCGTTTGAAGAACGTTACATAACATACACAATAGTAACGTTTTCAATGCTAGGGTGTGTAGAACGTTCTGCTAACAATGCAATTATAACGTTTTTCAATGCTACAGTTTTAAGAACGTTACATTACTGTCAGGACTCTGCCACGAGAGTATGGTTTTATATTTACAGTGCATTGAAAATGCGCTGTACTGTTCTTACTGGGCTTTTTATTACAGTGCATTGAAAATGCGCTGTACTGTTCTTACTGGGCTTTTTATTATTATTATTAGTGGTGCTTGCATTTATGCAAGGCATCACTATTATTATTGCTCATACTTATTAGTGGTGCTTGCATTTATGCAAGGCATCACTATTATTATTGCTCATACTTATTATTATGTTGGCTTGACAAAGCCAACATACTGTTCTTCGATCTAAGCTTATTATGTTGGCTTGACAAAGCCAACATACTGTTCTTCGATCTAAGCTTATTATTATTATTATTATTATTATTAGTGGTGCTTGCATTTATGCAAAGCATCACTATTACTATCTTGCATACTT
This sequence comes from Paramisgurnus dabryanus, assembly GCF_030506205.2. NCBI lineage: Eukaryota > Metazoa > Chordata > Actinopteri > Cypriniformes > Cobitidae > Paramisgurnus > Paramisgurnus dabryanus. Next base: position 4,612,443 of record NC_133352.1, read on the forward strand.
ATTATGTTGGCTTGACAAAGCCAACATACTGTTGTTGTATCTAAACTTATTATTATTAGTGGTGCTTGCATTTATGCAAGGCATCACTATTACTATTGCTCATACTTATTATTAGTGGTGCTTGCATTTATGCAAGGCATCACTATTACTATTGCTCATACTTATTATTAGTGGTGCTTGCATTTATGCAAGGCATCACTATTACTATTGCTCATACTTATTATTTATTTATATCTTTATTTATTATTCTTATATCTGGACACTTTTTCGGCGCGTAACTCGTCCCACACGGTTTGTCGTAGACCAATAAAACAGGGCTCAAAATGACCGGCTTATTGAGGACACGTCTGCTATGACTTTTATAAGGGATCGGGTGCAGGATTTCCGAAAGGGGGGCGAAAAACCACCCGAAAAATCCCATTGACTTAACATTGCGCCCAACTTTGACGAGTCATAGCTCCGCTCAAGGATTTTATAGAAACATGTGGGTTACAACATTTGAAGAGGGTGGTAGACTCTGTAACAACATGGATCACAATGGGGTGTAAGTTGTACCCCTGGGGTGTAAGAGGTGCCCAAAAATGCCCAATGAAAAGTCAATGGGGCAAAATCCCATAGACTTAACATTGGAAAAATTTTGACGCGTCATAGGTACGAGTGAGGATTTCATAGAAACATGTGGGTTACATTATTTGAAGAGGGTGGTAGGCTATGTAAGAACATACATGACATTGGGGTGTAAGTTGTACCCCTGGGGTGTAAGAGGCACCCGAAAATTCCCATTGACTTATAATGGGGCAGGAAACATGCCCATATAAGGGAATAAAAAAGTTCCAGATGGGATATCTTCGCTTTACAATGTCGTAGAGACACGGGGGTTGGACCGTTTTACTCATGACTCAGAGTGTAATCATTATGGGATGCCAATTTTTTCCCTAGCAACCAAATACAGTACCCTAGCAACAGAGTAAACAAAGCCTTATATCTCCGCACCAGAACATCGTAGAGACACGGGGGTTGGACCTTTTGACTTGTGACTCGGAGTGTAATCATTATGGGATGCCATTTTTTTCCCTAGCAACCAAATACAGTACCCTAGCAACAGAGTAAACAAAGCCTTATATCTCCGCACCAGAACATCGTAGAGACACGGGGGTTGGACCGTTTGACTAGTGACTCAGAGTGTAATCATTATGGGATGCCAATTTTTTCCCTAGCAACCAAATACAGTACCCTAGCAACAGAGTAAACAAAGCCTTATATCTCTGCATCAGAACATCGTAGAGACACGGGGGTTGGACCGTTTTACTCGTGACTCGGAGTGTAATCATTATGGGATGCCATTTTTTTCCCTAGCAACCAAATACAGTACCCTAGCAACAGAGTAAACAAAGCCTTATATCTCCGCACCAGAACATCGTAGAGACACGGGGGTTGGACCGTTTGACTAGTGACTCAGAGTGTAATCATTATGGGATGCCAATTTTTTCCCTAGCAACCAAATACAGTACCCTAGCAACAGAGTAAACAAAGCCTTATATCTCCGCATCAGAACATCGTAGAGACACGGGGGTTGGACCGTTTGACTCGTGACTCGGAGTGTAATCATTATGGGATGCCAATTTTTTCTCTAGCAACCAAATACAGTACCCTAGCAACAGAGTAAACAAAACCTTATATCTCCGCATCAGAACATCGTAGAGACACGGGGGTTGGACCGTTTGACTTGTGACTCAGAGTGTAATCATTATGGGATGCCAATTTTTTCCCTAGCAACCAAATACAGTACCCTAGCAACAGAGTAAACAAAACCTTATATCTCCGCATCAGAACATCGTAGAGACACGGGGGTTGGACCGTTTGACTCGTGACTCAGAGTGTAATCATTATGGGATGCCAATTTTTCCCTAGCAACCAAATACAGTACCCTAGCAACAGAGTAAACAAAGCCTTATATCTCCGCATCAGAACATCGTAGAGACACGGGGGTTGGACCGTTTGACTCGTGACTCAGAGTGTAATCATTATGGGATGCCATTTTTTTCCCTAGCAACCAAATACAGTACCCTAGCAACAGAGTAAACAAAGCCTTATATCTCCGCATCAGAACATCGTAGAGACACGGGGGTTGGACCGTTTGACTCGTGAATCAGAGTGTAATCACTAGTGGATGCCAATTTTTTCCCTAGCAACCAAATACAGTACCCTAGCAACAGTGTAAACAAAGCCTTATATCTCCGCATCAGAACATCGTAGAGACACGGGGGTTGGACCGTTTTACCCGTGAATCGGCATGTAATCACTAGTGGATGCCAATTTTTTCCCTAGCAACCAAATACAGTACCCTAGCAACAGTGTAAACAAAGCCTTATAACTCAGCATCAGAACATCGTAGAGACACGGGGTTGGACCGTTTTACTCGTGACTCGGCATGTAATCACTAGTGGATGCCAATTTTTTTCCCTAGCAACCAAATACAGTACCCTAGCAACAGTGTAAACAAAGCCTTATATCTCTGCATCAGAACATCGTAGAGACACGGGGGTTGGACCGTTTTACTCGTGACTCGGCATGTAATCACTAGTGGATGCCAATTTTTTCCCTAGCAACCAAATACAGTACCCTAGCAACAGTGTAAACAAACCCTTATATCTCCGCATCAGAACATCGTAGAGACACGGGGGTTGGACCGTTTGACTTGTGACTTAGAGTGTAATCACCAGTGGATGCCAATTTTTTCCCTAGCAACCAAATACAGTACCCTAGCAACAGTGTAAAAAAAGCCTTATATCTCCGCATCAGAACATCGTAGAGACACGGGGGTTGGACCGTTTAACTCGTGACTCTGAGTGTAATCACTAGTGGATAGTGGGTTGGAACGTTTTACTTTTGGGTTGGAGTATAATCATATATTGTCCCGAGAATTTTGCCACGGCAAGCACCACTTCACATTTTCTTCAGGAAATGTACCTATCTAGTTATATTTTATTCTTACATCTGCACGTTTTTTCGGCACCTAACTCGTCCCGCACGGTTTGTCGTAGACCCATGAAAGAGGGCTCAAATCGACGGGCTTATTAAGGACACGACTGCTATGACTTTTATAAACGATCGGGTGCAGGATTTTCGAAAGGGGGGCGAAAAACCACCCCAAAAATCCCATTGACTTAACATTGAGCCCAACTTTGACGAGTCATAGCTCCGCTCGAGGATTTTGTAGAAACATGTAGGTTACAACATTTGGAGAGGGTGGTAAACTCTGTAAGAACATATATCACATTGGGGTGTAAGTTGTACCCCTGAGGTGTAAGAGGCGCCCAAAAGTGCCCCAATGAAAAGTCAATGGGGCGAAAATCCCATAGACTTAACATTGCAAATACTTTGACGGGTCATAGGTACGAGCGAGGATTTCGTAGAAACATGTGGGTTGCTAAAATTAAAGAGGGTGCTAGACTCTGTCAGGACGTCCCCCACAATGGGGTGTAAGGTTACCCTAGCAACCATTTTGGGCACCCTAGCAACATCTCCCATAGACTGCCATTATAAAATGCCCAGATGGATATCTTTGCACCACAGTGTCATAGGGACATGGGGGTGGGCTCATTTTACTCAGACATCCAATCAGTCTCTCAGGATCCTTAAAAACTTACTAAGCCACGCCCCTAGCAACCACTTTTGAGCACCCTAGCAACATAACATTCAAACAGTTATATCTCGACATCAGAACATCGTAGAGACACGGGGGTTGGACCGTTTTACTTGTGACTCGGAGTGTAATCACTGGGCACATCATTGGCCACTCCCAAGCCACGCCCCTAGCAACCAAATACAGTACCCTAGCAACAGAGTAAACAAAGCCTTATATCTCCGCATCAGAACATCGTAGAGACACGGGGATTGGACCGTTTTACTTGTGACTCGGAGTGTAATCACTGGGCACATCATTGGCCACTCCCAAGCCACGCCCCTAGCAACCAAATACAGTACCCTAGCAACAGAGTAAACAAAGCCTTATATCTCCACATCAGAACATCGTAGAGACATGGGGGTTGGACCGTTTGACTCATGACTCGGAGGGTAATCACTAGTGGATGCAATTTTTTTCCCTAGCAACCAAATACAGTACCTTAGCAACAGAGTAAACAAAGCCTTATATCTCCGCATCAGAACATCGTAGAGACATGGGGTTTGGACCGTTTTACTTGTGACTCGGAGTGTAATCACTGGGCACATCATTGGCCACTCCCAAGCCACGCCCCTAGCAACCAAATACAGTACCCTAGCAACAGAGTAAACAAAGCCTTATATCTCCGCATCAGAACATCGTAGAGACACGCGGATTGGACCGTTTTACTTGTGACTCGGAGTGTAATCACTGGGCACATCATTGGCCACTCCCAAGCCACGCCCCTAGCAACCAAATACAGTACCCTAGCAACAGAGTAAACAAAGCCTTATATCTCCACATCAGAACATCGTAGAGACATGGGGGTTGGACCGTTTGACTCGTGACTCGGAGGGTAATCACTAGTGGATGCCATTTTTTACCCTAGCAACCAAATACAGTACCCTAGCAACAGAGTAAACAAAGCCTTATATCTCCGCATCAGAACATCGTAGAGACACGGGGGTTGGATCGTTTGACTCGTGACTCGGAGGGTAATCACTAGTGGATGCCATTTTTTCCCTTAGCAACCAAATACAGTACCCTAGCAACAGAGTAAACAAAGCCTTATATCTCCGCATCAGAACATCGTAGAGACACGGGGTTTGGACCGTTTGACTCGTGACTCGGAGTGTAATCACTAGTGGATGCCAATTTTCTCCCTAGCAACCAAATACATTACCCTAGCAACAGAGTAAACAAAGCCTTTTATCTCCACATCAGAACATCGCAGAGGCACGGGGGTTGGACCGTTTGACTCGTATCTCGGAGTGTAATCACTAGTGGATGCCAATTTTTCCCCAGCAACCAAATACAGTACCCTAGCAACAGAGTAAACAAAGCCTTATATCTCCGCATCAGAACATCGTAGAGACACGGGGGTTTGACCGTTTGACTCGTGACTCGGAGTGTAATCACTAGTGGATGCCAATTTTCTCCCTAGCAACCAAATACAGTACCCTAGCAACCAAATAAACAAAGCCTTATATCTTCGCATCAGAATATCGTAGAGACATGTGGGTTGAATTGTTTTACTTTTGGCTTGGAGTATAATCATATATTGTCCCCCGAAATTTGCCACGGCAAGCACCACTTCACATTTTCTTCAGGAAATGTACCTATCTAGTTTATAATTATTATTCTTCTTTTTCTGGACACTTTTTCGGCGCGTAACTCGTCCCGCACGGTTTAACGTAGTCCCACGAAAGAGGGCTTAAATCGACCGGATTATTGAGGAGAGGTGTGCTATGACTTTTATAAGGGATCGGGTGCAGGATTTCTGAAAGGGGGGCAAAAAACCACCCGAAAAATCCCATTGACTTAACATTGCGCCCAACTTTGACAGGTCATAGCTCCGCTAGAGGATTTTATAGAAACATGTGGGTTACAACATTTGAAGAGGGTGGTAGGCTCTGTAAGAATATGGATCACAATGGGGTGTAAGTTGTACCCCTGGGGTGTAAGAGGCACCCAAAAATTCCCATTGACTTATAATGGGGCAGGAAACATGCCCATATAAGGAAATAAAAAAGTTCCAGCTGGGATATCTTCGCTTTACAATGTCCTACAGACAAGTGGGTGGGCTCATTTCACTCCGGCATCCAATCAGTCTCTCAGGATCATCTCAGAGCTATTAAGCCACGCCCCTAGCAACAATTTTGGCCACCCTAGCAACATCTCCCATAGACTGCCATTATAAAATTCCCAGATGGATATCTTTGCACCTGAGTGTCATAGAGACATGGGGGTGGGCTCATTTTACTCAGGCATCCAATCAGTTTCTCAGGATCCTTACAGACTTACTAAGCCACGCCCCTAGCAACCACTTTTGAGCACCCTAGCAACATAAAATACAAACAGTTATATCTCGGCATCAGAACATCGTAGAGACACGGGGGTTGGACCGTTTAACTTGTGACTAGGGGTGTAACAATGAAGCAAATCATTGGCCACTCCCAAGCCACGCCCCTAGCAACCAAATTTGAGCACCCTAGCAACCGAATAAACAAAGCCTTATATCTCCGCATCAGAACATCGTAGAGACACAGGGTTTGGACCGTTTTACTTGTGACTCTGAGTGTAATCATTATGGGATGCCAATTTTTTCCCTAGCAACCAAATACAGTACCCTAGCAACAGAGTAAACAAAGCCTTATATCTCCGCATCAGAACATCGTAGAGACACGGGGGTTGGACCGTTTGACTTGTGACTCTGAGTGTAATCATTATGGGATGCCAATTTTTTCCCTAGCAACCAAATACAGTACCCTAGCAACAGAGTAAACAAAGCCTTATATCTCCGCATCAGAACATCGTAGAGACATGGGGGTTGGACCGTTTGACTCGTGACTCAGAGTGTAATCATTATGGGATGCCAATTTTTTCCCTAGCAACCAAATACAGTACCCTAGCAACAGAGTAAACAAAGCCTTATATCTCCGCATCAGAACATCGTAGAGACATGGGGGTTGGACCGTTTGACTCGTGACTCAGAGTGTAATCATTATGGGATGCCAATTTTTTCCCTAGCAACCAAATACAGTACCCTAGCAACAGAGTAAACAAAGCCTTATATCTCCGCATCAGAACATCATAGAGACATGGGGGTTGGACCGTTTGACTCGTGACTCAGAGTGTAATCATTATGGGATGCCAATTTTTTCCCTAGCAACCAAATACAGTACCCTAGCAACAGAGTAAACAAAGCCATATATCTCCGCATCAGAACATCGTAGAGACACGGGGGTTGGACCGTTTGACTCGTGACTCAGAGTGTAATCATTATGGGATGCCAATTTTTTCCCTAGCAACCAAATACAGTACCCTAGCAACAGAGTAAACAAAGCCTTATATCTCCGCATCAGAACATCGTAGAGACACGGGGGTTGGACCGTTTGACTCATGACTCGGAGGGTAATCACTATGGGATGTCAAAATTTTCCCTAGCAACCAAATACAGTACCCTAGCAACCGAATAAACAAAGCCTTATATCTCTGCATCAGAACATCGTTGAGACACGGGGGTTGGACCGTATGCCTCAGGACTCAGAGTGTAATCATTATGGGATGCCAAATTTTTCCCTAGCAACCAAATACAGTACCCTAGCAACCGGATAAACACAGCCTTATATCTCCACATCAGAACATCGTACAGACACGGGAGTTGGATCTTTTAACTTTTGGCTTGGAGTATAATCATATATGGTCCCCAGAATTTTGCCACGGCAAGCACCACTCACATTTTCTTCAGGAAATGTACTTATCTAGTTATTATTCTTATGCTCCCCCACTTTTTCTGACTGTAACTCCTCCTAGAGCTTTCAAGCTACACCCACAAAACTTTACAAAACTTTTAAGACTGGTCCGTAGATTTATGCTATGACTTTTCTAACTGATGGGACCTTCCGAATTCCTAAACGGGGGGCTCAAACACCCCAAAATTTCCATTGACTTAACATTGAGACAAACTTTGACGAGTCATAGCTGCGAGTGAGAAACTTATAGAAACTTGTGGGTTATCACATTTAAGGAGGCTGACAGGCTCTGTAAGAACATACATCACAATGGGGTGTAAGCTGTACCCCTGGGGTGTAAGAGGCCCCCAAAATTTCCCATTGACTTATAATGGGGCAGGAAACATGCCCATATAAAGGAATAAAAGCGTCCCAGATGGAATATCTTCACTTTAGAGTGTCGTAGAGACATGGGGGTTGGACCGTTTTACTTGTGGCTTGAAGGTTGATTATTATGGGATGCCAATTTTCTCCATAGCAACCAAACTTAGTACCCTAGCAACGGAATAAACAAAGCCTTATTTCTCCGCTTCAGAACATCTTAGAGACACGGGGGTTGGACCGTTTTACTTGTGGCTTGAAGGTTGATTATTATGGGATGCCAATTTCCTCCCTAGCAACCAAACTTAGTACCCTAGCAACGGAATAAACAAAGCCTTATATCTCAGCATCAGAACATTGTAGAGACACGGGGGTTGGACCGTTTTACTTGTGGCTTTAAGTGTGATCATTATGGGATGCCATTTTTCTCCCTAGCAACCAAACTTAGTACCCTAGCAACGGAATAAACAAAGCCTTATATCTCCGCTTCAGAACATCATAGAGACACGGGGGTTGGACCGTTTTACTTGTGGCATGAAGGTTGATCATTATGGGATGCCAATTTTCTCCCTAGCAACCAAACTTAGTACCCTAGCAACGGAATAAACAAAGCCTTATATCTCCGCTTCAGAACATCATAGAGACACGGGGGTTGGACCGTTTTACTTGTGGCTTGAAGGTTGATTATTATGGGATGCCAATTTCCTCCCTAGCAACCAAACTTAGTACCCTAGCAACGGAATAAACAAAGCCTTATATCTCAGCATCAGAACATTGTAGAGACACGGGGGTTGGACCGTTTTACTTGTGGCTTGAAGGTTGATCATTATGGGATGCCAATTTTCTCCCTAGCAACCAAACTTAGTACCCTAGCAACGGAATAAACAAAGCCTTATTTCTCCGCTTCAGAACATCATAGAGACACGGGGGTTGGACCGTTTTACTTGTGGCTTGAAGGTTGATCATTATGGGATGCCAATTTTCTCCCTAGCAACCAAACTTAGTACCCTAGCAACGGAATAAACAAAGCCTTATATCTCGGCATCAGAACATCATAGAGACACGGGGGTTGGACCGTTTTACTTGTGGCTTGAAGGTTGATCATTATGGGATGCCAATTTTCTCCCTAGCAACCAAACTTAGTACCCTAGCAACGGAATAAACAAAGCCTTATATCTCGGCATCAGAACATCGTAGAGACACGGGGGTTGGACCGTTTTACTTGTGGCTTGAAGGTTGATCATTATGGGATGCCAATTTTCTCCCTAGCAACCAAACTTAGTACCCTAGCAACGGAATAAACAAAGCCTTATATCTCCGCTTCAGAACATCATAGAGACACGGGGGTTGGACCGTTTTACTTGTGGCTTGAAGGTTGATCATCATGGGATGCCAATTTTCTCCCTAGCAACCAAACTTAGTACCCTAGCAACGGAATAAACAAAGCCTTATATCTCCGCTTCAGAACATCATAGAGACACGGGGGTTGGACCGTTTTACTTGTGGCTTGAAGGTTGATCATTATGGGATGCCAATTTTCTCCCTAGCAACCAAACTTAGTACCCTAGCAACGGAATAAACAAAGCCTTATATCTCCGCTTCAGAACATCATAGAGACATGGGGGTTGGACCGTTTTACTTGTGGCTTGAAGGTTGATTATTTTGTGATGCCAATTTCCTCCCTAGCAACCAAACTTAGTACCCTAGCAACGGAATAAACAAAGCCTTATATCTCAGCATCAGAACATTGTAGAGACACGGGGGTTGGACCGTTTTACTTGTGGCTTTAAGTGTGATCATTATGGGATGCCATTTTTCTCCCTAGCAACCAAACTTAGTACCCTAGCAACGGAATAAACAAAGCCTTATATCTCCGCTTCAGAACATCATAGAGACACGGGGGTTGGACCGTTTTACTTTTGGCTTGAAGGTTGATCATTATGGGATGCCAATTTTCTCCCTAGCAACCAAACTTAGTACCCTAGCAACGGAATAAACAAAGCCTTATTTCTCCGCTTCAGAACATCTTAGAGACACGGGGGTTGGACCGTTTTACTTGTGGCTTGAAGGTTGATTATTATGGGATGCCAATTTCCTCCCTAGCAACCAAACTTAGTACCCTAGCAACGGAATAAACAAAGCCTTATATCTCAGCATCAGAACATTGTAGAGACACGGGGGTTGGACCGTTTTACTTGTGGCTTTAAGTGTGATCATTATGGGATGCCATTTTTCTCCCTAGCAACCAAACTTAGTACCCTAGCAACGGAATAAACAAAGCCTTATATCTCCGCTTCAGAACATCATAGAGACACGGGGGTTGGACCGTTTTACTTGTGGCTTGAAGGTTGATCATTATGGGATGCCAATTTTCTCCCTAGCAACCAAACTTAGTACCCTAGCAACGGAATAAACAAAGCCTTATATCTCCGCTTCAGAACATCATAGAGACACGGGGGTTGGACCGTTTTACTTGTGGCATGAAGGTTGATCATTATGGGATGCCAATTTTCTCCCTAGCAACCAAACTTAGTACCCTAGCAACGGAATAAACAAAGCCTTATATCTCCGCTTCAGAACATCATAGAGACACGGGGGTTGGACCGTTTTACTTGTGGCTTGAAGGTTGATCATTATGGGATGCCAATTTTCTCCTTAGCAACCAAACTTAGTACCCTAGCAACGGAATAAATGTTAGCTTCATTCTAGCTTCATGCTAATCATGTTAGCTTCATGCTAGCTTCATGCTAATCATGTTAGCTTCATGTTAGCTTCATGCTAATCATGTTAGCTTCATGTTAGCTTCATGCTAATCATGTTAGCTTCATGCTAGCTTCATACTGATCATGCTAACATCATGCTAGCTTCATGCTAATCATGCTAGCTTCATGCTAATCATGCTAACTTCATGCTAATCATGCTAACAGCCAGATAGCCTACTAAAATAAACTTCTGTCAAACCATTTTAAATGTTCAGGCTACGCTTTTTCAAGCCAACATAAAGTTTGTCCTCAAACTTTAATATCTAGTTAGTGGTGCTTGCATTTATGCAAGGCATCACTATTATTATTGCTCATACTTATTAGTGGTGCTTGCATTTATGCAAGGCATCACTATTACTATTGCTCATACTTATTATTATTCTTCTTTTTCTGGACACTTTTTCGGCGCGTAACTCGTCCCGCACGGTTTCACGTAGTCCCATGAAAGAGGGCTCAAATCGACCGGATTATTGAGGAGAGGTGTGCTATGACTTTTATAAGCGATCGGGTGCACGATTTCTGAAGGGGGGGGGCGAAAAACCACCCGAAAAATCCCATTGACTTAACATTGGGCCCAACTTTGACGAGTCATAGCTCCGCTCGAGGATTTTGTAGAAACATGTGGGTTACAACATTTGAAGAGGGTGGTAGACTCTGTAAGAACATACATGACATTGGGGTGTAAGTTGTACCCCTGGGGTGTAAGAGGTGCCCAAAAATGCCCAATGAAAAGTCAATGGGGCAAAATCCCATAGACTAACATTGCGGAAAACTTTGTCAGGTCATAGGTCCGAGCGAGGATTTCGTAGAAACATGTGGGTTACTAAATTTTAAGAGGGTGGTAGGCTATGTAAGAACATACATGACATTGGGGTGTAAGTTGTACCCCTGGGGTGTAAGAGGCACCCGAAAATTCCCATTGACTTATAATGGGGCAGGAAACATGCCCATATAAGGGAATAAAACAGTTCCAGTTGGGATATCTTTGTATTACAGTGTCGTAGAGAAAAGTGGGTGGGCTCATTTTACTCGGGCATCCAATCAGTCTCTCAGGATCATCCCAGAGCTATTAAGCCACGCCCCTAGCAACAATTTTGGGCACCCTAGCAACATCTCCCATAGACTGCCATTATAAAATGCCCAGATGGATATCTTTGCACCACAGTGTCATAGAGACATGGGGGTGGGCTCATTTTACTCAGGCATCCAACCAGTCTCGGAGGATCCTTACATAGGTATTAAGCCACGCCCCTCGCAACCACTTTTGAGCACCCTAGCAACATAAAATACAAACAGTTATATCTCGGCATCAGAACATCGTAGAGACACGGGGGTTGGACCGTTTTACTTGTGACTAGGGGTGTAACAATTGGGCACATCATTGGCCACTCCCAAGCCACGCCCCTAGCAACCAAATTTGAGCACCCTAGCAACCGAATAAACAAAGCCTTATATCTCCGCATCAGAACATCGTAGAGACATGGGGTTTGGACCGTTTTACTTGTGACTCGGAGTGTAATCACTGGGCACATCATTGGCCACTCCCAAGCCACGCCCCTAGCAACCAAATACAGTACCCTAGCAACCGAATAAACAAAGCCTTATATCTCCGCATCAGAACATCGTAGAGACACGGGGGTTGGACCGTTTTACTTGTGACTCAGAGTGTAATCACTGGGCACATCATTGGCCACTCCCAAGCCACGCCCCTAGCAACCAAATACAGTACCCTAGCAACAGAGTAAACAAAGCCTTATATCTCCACATCAGAACATCGTAGAGACACGGGGGTTGGACCGTTTTACTTGTGACTCGGAGTGTAATCACTGGGCACATCATTGGCCACTCCCAAGCCACGCCCCTAGCAACCAAATACAATACCCTAGCAACAGAGTAAACAAAGCCTTATATCTCCGCATCAGAACATCGTAGAGACACGGGGGTTGGACCTTTTTACTTGTGACTCGGAGTGTAATCACTGGGCTCATCATTGGCCACTCCCAAGCCACGCCCCTAGCAACCAAATACAGTACCCTAGCAACAGAGTAAACAAAGCCTTATATCTCCGCATCAGAACATCGTAGAGACATGGGGGTTGGACCGTTTGACTCGTGACTCGGAGGGTAATCACTAGTGGATGCCATTTTTTTCCCTAGCAACCAAATACAGTACTCTAGCAACAGAGTAAACAAAGCCTTATATCTCCGCATCAGAACATCGTAGAGACACGGGGGTTGGATCGTTTGACTTTTGGCTTGGAGTATAACAGTAAATTGTCCCACGAAACTTGCCACGGCAAGCACCACTCACATTTTCTTCAGGAAATGTACCTATCTAGTTATTATTCTTCTTTTTCTGGACACTTTTTCGGCGCGTAACTCGTCCCGCACGGTTTAACGTAGTCCCACGAAAGAGGGCTCAAATCGACCGGATTATTGAGGAGAGGTGTGCTATGACTTTTATAAGGGATCGGGTGCAGGATTTCTGAAAGGGGGGCAAAAAACCACCCGAAAAATCCCATTGACTTAACATTGCGCCCAACTTTGACAGGTCATAGCTCCGCTAGAGGATTTTATAGAAACATGTGGGTTACAACATTTGAAGAGGGTGGTAGGCTCTGTAAGAACATGGATCACAATGGGGTGTAAGTTGTACCCCTGGGGTGTAAGAGGCACCCAAAAATTCCCATTGACTTATAATGGGGCAGGAAACATGCCCATATAAGGAAATAAAAAAGTTCCAGCTGGGATATCTTCGCTTTACAATGTCCTACAGACAAGGGGGTGGGCTCATTTTACTCAGACATCCAATCAGTCTCTCAGGATCATCTCAGAGCTATTAAGCCACGCCCCTAGCAACAATTTTGGCCACCCTAGCAACATCTCCCATAGACTGCCATTATAAAATGCCCAGATGGATATCTTTGCACCTGAGTGTCATAGAGACATGGGGGTGGGCTCATTTTACTCAGGCATCCAATCAGTTTCTCAGGATCCTTAAAGACTTACTAAGCCACGCCCCTAGCAACCACTTTTCAGCACCCTAGCAACATAAAATTCAAACAGTTATATCTCAGCATCCGAACATCGTAGAGACATGGGGGTTGGACCGTTTGACTCGTGACTCAGAGTGTAATCATTATGGGATGCCAATTTTTTCCCTAGCAACCAAATACAGTACCCTAGCAACAGAGTAAACAAAGCCTTATATCTCCGCATCAGAACATCGTAGAGACATGGGGGTTGGACCGTTTGACTCGTGACTCAGAGTGTAATCATTATGGGATGCCAATTTTTTCCCTAGCAACCAAATACAGTACCCTAGCAACAGAGTAAACAAAGCCTTATATCTCCGCATCAGAACATCGTAGAGACATGGGGGTTGGACCGTTTGACTCGTGACTCAGAGTGTAATCATTATGGGATGCCAATTTTTTCCCTAGCAACCAAATACAGTACCCTAGCAACAGAGTAAACAAAGCCTTATATCTCCGCATCAGAACATCGTAGAGACATGGGGGTTGTACCGTTTGACTCGTGACTCAGAGTGTAATCATTATGGGATGCCAATTTTTTCCCTAGCAACCAAATACAGTACCCTAGCAACAGAGTAAACAAAGCCTTATATCTCCGCATCAGAACATCGTAGAGACATGGGGGTTGGACCGTTTGACTCGTGACTCAGAGTGTAATCATTATGGGATGCCAATTTTTTCCCTAGCAACCAAATACAGTACCCTAGCAACAGAGTAAACAAAGCCTTATATCTCCGCATCAGAACATCGTAGAGACACGGGGGTTGGACCGTTTGACTCGTGACTCGGCGGGTAATCACTATGGGATGCCAATTTTTTCCCTAGCAACCAAATACAGTACCCTAGCAACAGAGTAAACAAAGCCTTATATCTCCGCATCAGAACATCGTAGAGACACGGGGGTTGGACCGTTTGACTCATGACTCGGAGGGTAATCACTATGGGATGTCAAAATTTTCCCTAGCAACCAAATACAGTACCCTAGCAACCGAATAAACAAATCCTTATATCTCTGCATCAGAACATCGTTGAGACACGGAGGTTGGACCGTATGCGTCAGGACTCAGAGTGTAATCATTATGGGATGTCAAAATTTTCCCTAGCAACCAAATACAGTACCCTAGCAACCGGATAAACACAGCCTTATATCTCCACATCAGAACATCGTACAGACACGGGAGTTGGATCGTTTAACTTTTGGCTTGGAGTATAATCATATATGGTCCCCAGAATTTTGCCACGGCAAGCACCACTCACATTTTCTTCAGGAAATGTACCTATCTAGTTATTATTATTAGTGGTGCTTGCATTTATGCAAGGCATCACTATTACTATTGCTCATACTTATTATTTATAATTATTATTCTTCTTTTTCTGGACACTTTTTCGGCGCGTAACTCGTCCCGCACGGTTTAACGTAGTCCCACGAAAGAGGGCTCAAATCGACCGGATTATTGAGGAGAGGTGTGCTATGACTTTTATAAGGGATCGGGTGCAGGATTTCTGAAAGGGGGGTGAAAAACCACCCGAAAAATCCCATTGACTTAACATTGCGCCCAACTTTGACAGGTCATAGCTCCGCTCGAGGATTTTATAGAAACATGTGGGTTACAACATTTGAAGAGGGTGGTAGGCTCTGTAAGAACATGGATCACAATGGGGTGTAAGTTGTACCCCTGGGGTGTAAGAGGCACCCAAAAATTCCCATTGACTTATAATGGGGCAGGAAACATGCCCATATAAGGGAATAAAACAGTTCCAGATGGAATATCTTTGCTTTACAGTGTCGTAGAGATAAGTGGGTGGGCTCATTTCACTCGGGCATCCAATCAGTCTCTCAGGATCATCCCAGAGCTATTAAGCCACGCCCCTAGCAACAATTTTGGGCACCCTAGCAACATCTCCCTTAGACTGCCATTATAAAATGCCCAGATGGATATCTTTGCATCACACTGTCATAGAGACATGGGGGTGGGCTCATTTTACTCAGGCATCCAATCAGTCTCTCAGGATCCTTACATAGGTATTAAGCCAAGCCCCTAGCAACCACTTTTGAGCACCCTAGCAACTTAAAATTCAAACAGTTATATCTCGGCATCAGAACATCGTAGAGACACGGGGGTTGGACCGTTTGACTCGTGACTCAGAGTGTAATCATTATGGGATGCCAATTTTTTCCCTAGCAACCAAATACAGTACCCTAGCAACAGAGTAAACAAAGCCTTATATCTCCGTATCAGAACATCGTAGAGACACGGGGGTTGGACCGTTTGACTTGTGACTCGGAGTGTAATCATTATGGGATGCCAATTTTTTTCCCTAGCAACCAAATACAGTACCCTAGCAACAGAGTAAACAAAGCCTTATATCTCCGCATCAGAACATCGTAGAGACACGGGGGTTGGCCCGTTTTACTTGTGGCTTGGAGTATGATCATTATGGGATGCCAATTTTCTCCCTAGCAACCAAATACACTACCCTAGCAACCGAATACACAAAGCCTTATATCTCCGCATCAGAACATCGTAGAGACACGGGGGTTGGACCGTTTGACTTGTGACTCGGAGTGTAATCATTATGGGATGCCAATTTTTTTCCCTAGCAACCAAATACAGTACCCTAGCAACAGAGTAAACAAAGCCTTATATCTCCGCATCAGAACATCGTAGAGACACGGGGGTTGGCCCGTTTTACTTGTGGCTTGGAGTATGATCATTATGGGATGCCAATTTTCTCCCTAGCAACCAAATACACTACCCTAGCAACCGAATACACAAAGCCTTATATCTCCGCATCAGAACATCGTAGAGACATGGGGTTTGGACCATTTGACTCGTGACTCGGAGCGTAATCACTAGTGGATGCCATTTTTTTCCCTAGCAACCAAATGCAGGACCCTAGCAACAGAGTAAACAAAGCCTTATATCTCCGCATCCGAACATCGTAGAGACACGGGGGTTGGACCGTTTGACTCGTGACTCAGAGTGTAATCACTATGGGATGCCAATTTTTTCCCTAGCAACCAAATACAGTACCCTAGCAACAGAGTAAACAAAGCCTAATATCTTCGCATCAGAACATCGTAGAGACACAGGAGTTGGATCGTTTTACTTTTGGCTTGGAGTATAATCATATATGTTCCCCAGAATTTTGCCACGGCAAGCACCACTCACATTTTCTTCAGGAAATGTACCTATCTAGTTATATCTTATTCTTATGTCTGCACACTTTTTCGGCGCGTAACTCGTCCCGCACGGTTTGCCACAGTCCCATGAAAGAGGGCTCAAATCGACCGGATTATTAAGGAGAGGTGTGCTATGACTTTTATAAGCGATCGGGTGCAGGATTTTCGAAAGGGGGGCGAAAAACCAACCGAAAAATCCCATTGACTTAACATTGGGCCGAACTTTGACGGGTCATAGCTCCGTTTGAGGATTTTGTAGAAACATGTAGGTTACAACATTTGAAGAGGGTGATAGACTCTGTAAGAACATACATCACATTGGGGTGTAAGCTGCACCCCTGGGGTGTAAGAGGCACCCGAAAATTCCCATTGACTTATAATGGGGCAGGAAACATGCCCATATAAGGGAATAAAAAAGTTCCAGATGGGATATCTTCGCTTTACAATGTCGTAGAGACATGGGGGTGGGCTCATTTTACTCAGACATCCAATCAATTTATCAGGATAGTCCCAGAGCTATTAAGCCACGCCCCTAGCAACCACTTTTAAGCACCCTAGCAACATAAAATTCAAACAGTTATATCTCGACATCAGAACATCGTGGAATCATGGGGGTTGGACCGTTTTACTCATGACTCGGAGGGTAATCACTGGCCGCATCAATGGCCACTCCCAAGCCACGCCCCTAGCAACCAAATTGGAGCACCCTAGCAACCGAATAAACAAATCCTTATTTCTCCGCATCAGAACATCGTAGAGCCAGTGGGATTGGACCATTTTACTTGTGACTCAGAGCGTAATAACTTGCGACATCATTGGCCACTCCCAAGCCACGCCCCTAGCAACCAAATATGAGCACCCTAGCAACCGAATAAACAAAGCCTTATATCTCTGCATCAAAACATCATAGAATCACGGGGGTTGGACCGTTTTACTCGTGACTCGGAGGGTAATCACTGGCCGCATCATTGGCCACTCCCAAGCCACGCCCCTAGCAACCAAATTGGAGCACCCTAGCAACCGAATAAACAAATCCTTATTTCTCCGCATCAGAACATCGTAGAGACACGGGGGTTGGACCGTTTTACTTGTGACTCGGAGTGTAATCACTGGGCACATAATTGGCCACTCCCAAGCCACGCCCCTAGCAACCAAATACAGTACCCTAGCAACAGAGTAAACAAAGCCTTATATCTCCGCATCAGAACATCGTAGAGACACGGGGGTTGGACCGTTTTACTTGTGACTCGGAGTGTAATCACTCGGCACATCATTGGCCACTCCCAAGCCACGCCCCTAGCAACCAAATACAGTACCCTAGCAACAGAGTAAACAAAGCCTTATATCTCCACATCAGAACATCGTAGAGACATGGGGGTTGGACCGTTTGACTCATGACTCGGAGGGTAATCACTAGTGCATGCCATTTTTTTCCCTAGCAACCAAATACAGTACCCTAGCAACAGAGTAAACAAAGCCTTATATCTCCGCATCAGAACATCGTAGAGACATGGGGTTTGGACCGTTTGACTCGTGACTCGGAGGGTAATCACTAGTGGATGCCATTTTTTTCCCTAGCAACCAAATACAGTACCCTAGCAACAGAGTAAACAAACCCTTATATCTCCGCATCAGAACATCGTAGAGACACAGGGTTTGGACCGTTTGACTCGTGACTCGGAGTGTAATCACTAGTGGATGCCAATTTTCTCCCTAGCAACCAAATACATTACCCTAGCAACAGAGTAAACAAAGCCTTTTATCTCCACATCAGAACATCGCAGAGACACGGGGGTTGGACCGTTTGACTCGTATCTCGGAGTGTAATCACTAGTGGATGCCAATTTTTTCCCTAGCAACCAAATACAGTACCCTAGCAACAGAGTAAACAAAGACTTATATCTCCGCATCAGAACATCGTAGAGACACGGGGGTTTGACCGTTTGACTCGTGACTCGGAGTGTAATCACTAGTGGATGCCAATTTTCTCCCTAGCAACCAAATACAGTACCCTAGCAACCGAATAAACAAAGCCTTATATCTTCGCATCAGAATATCGTAGAGACATGTGGGTTGAATTGTTTTACTTTTGGCTTGGAGTATAATCTTATATTGTCCCCCGAAATTTGCCACGGCAAGCACCACTTCACATTTTCTTCAGGAAATGTACCTATCTAGTTAGTGGTGCTTGCATTTATGCAAGGCATCACTATTATTATTGCTCATACTTATTAGTGGTGCTTGCATTTATGCAAAGCATCACTATTACTATTCCTCAGGGATATTATTATATTTTATTCTTACATCTGCACGTTTTTTCGGCACCTAACTCGTCCCGCACGGTTTGTCGTAGACCCATGAAAGAGGGCTCAAATCGACCGGCTTATTGAGGAGAGGTGTGCTATGACTTTTATAAGCGATCGGGTGCAGGATTTCCGAAAGGGGGGCGAAAAACCACCCAAAAAATCCCATTGACTTAACATTGCGCCCAACTTTGACGAGTCATAGCTCCGCTCGAGGATTTTGCAGTAACATGTGGGTTAAAACATTTGAAGAGGGTGGTAGGCTCTGTAAGAACATTGATCGCAATGGGGTGTTAGTTGTCCCCCTGGGGTGTAAGAGGTGCCCAAAAGTGCCCCAATGAAAAGTCAATGGGGCAAAATCCCATAGACTTACCATTGCAAAAATTTTGACGGGTCATAGGTCCGAGCCAGGATTTCATAGAAACATGTGGGTTACTAAATTTGAAGAGGGTGCTAGACTCTGTCAGGACGTCCCCCACAATGGGGTGTAAGGTTACCATAGCAACCATTTTGGGCACCCTAGCAACCTATACCATAGACTGCCATTATAAAATTCCCAGATGGATATCTTTGCACCACAGTGTCATAGAGACATGGGGGTGGGCTCATTTTACTCAGGCATCCAATCAGTCTCTCAGGATCCTTACAGACTTACTAAGCCACGCCCCTAGCAACCACTTTTGAGCACCCTAGCAACATAAAATACAAACAGTTATATCTCCGCATCAGAACATCGTAGAGACACGGGGGTTGGACCGTTTTACTTGTGACTAGGGGTGTAACAATTGGGCACATCATTGGCCACTCCCAAGCCACGCCCCTAGCAACCAAATTTGAGCACCCTAGCACCGAATAAACAAAGCCTTATATCTCCGCATCAGAACATCGTAGAGACACGGGGTTTTGACCGTTTTACTTGTGACTCGGAGTGTAATCACTGGGCACATCATTGGCCACTCCCAAGCCACGCCCCTAGCAACCAAATACAGTACCCTAGCAACAGAGTAAACAAAGCCTTATATCTCCGCATCAGAACATCGTAGAGACACGGGGGTTGGACCGTTTTACTTGTGACTCGGAGTGTAATCACAGAGCACATAATTGGCCACTCCCAAGCCACGCCCCTAGCAACCAAATACAGTACCCTAGCAACAGAGTAAACAAAGCCTTATATCTCCGCATCAGAACATCGTAAAGACACGGGGGTTGGACTGTTTTACTTGTGACTCGGAGTGTAATCACTGGGCACATCATTGGCCACTCCCAAGCCACGCCCCTAGCAACCAAATACAGTACCCTAGCAACAGAGTAAACAAATCCTTATATCTCCACATCAGAACATCGTAGAGACACGGGGGTTGGACCGTTTGACTCATGACTCAAAGGGTAATCACTAGTGGATGCAATTTTTTTCCCTAGCAACCAAATACAGTACCCTAGCAACAGAGTAAACAAAGCCTTATATCTCCGCATCAGAACATCGTAGAGACATGGGGTTTGGACCGTTTGACTCGTGACTCGGAGGGTAATCACTAGTGGATGCCATTTTTTTTCCCTAGCAACCAAATACAGTACCCTAGCAACAGAGTAAACAAAGCCTTATATCTCCGCATCAGAACATCATAGAGACACGGGGTTTGGACCGTTTGACTCGTGACTGGGAGGGTAATCACTAGTGGATGCAATTTTTTCCCTAGCAACCAAATACAGTACCCTAGCAACAGAGTAAACAAAGCCTTATATCTCCGCATCAGAACATCGTAGAGACACGGGGGTTGGACCGTTTGACTCGTGACTCGGAGGGTAATCACTAGTGGATGCCATTTTTTTCCCTAGCAACCAAATACAGTACCCTAGCAACAGAGTAAACAAAGCCTTATATCTCCGCATCAGAACATCGTAGAGACACGGGGTTTGGACCGTTTGACTCGTGACTCGGAGGGTAATCACTAGTGGATGCCATTTTTTTCCCTAGCAACCAAATACAGTACCCTAGCAACAGAGTAAACAAAGCCTTATATCTCCGCATCAGAACATCGTAGAGACACGGGGGTTGGATCGTTTGACTCGTGACTCGGAGGGTAATCACTAGTGGATGCCAATTTTCTCCCTAGCAACCAAATACATTACCCTAGCAACAGAGTAAACAAAGCCTTTTATCTCCACATCAGAACATCGCAGAGACACGGGGGTTGGACCGTTTGACTCGTATCTCGGAGTGTAATCACTAGTTGATGCCAATTTTTTCCCTAGCAACCAAATGCAGTACCCTAGCAACAGAGTAAATAAAGCCTTATATCTCCGCATCAGAACATCGTAGAGACAAGGGGGTTTGACCGTTTGACTCGTGACTCGGAGTGTAATCACTAGTGGATGCCAATTTTCTCCCTAGCAACCAAATACAGTACCCTAGCAACCGAATAAACAAAGCCTTATATCTTCGCATCAGAATATCGTAGAGACATGTGGGTTGAATTGTTTTACTTTTGGCTTGGAGTATAATCATATATTGTCCCCCGAAATTTGCCACGGCAAGCACCACTTCACATTTTCTTCAGGAAATGTACCTATCTAGTTATTATTATTATATCTTATTCTTATGTCTGCACACTTTTTCGGCGCGTAACTCGTCCCGCACGGTTTGCCACAGTCCCATGAAAGAGGGCTCAAATCGACCGGATTATTAAGGAGAGGTGTGCTATGACTTTTATAAGCGATCGGGTGCAGGATTTTCGAAAGGGGGGCGAAAAACCAACCGAAAAATCCCATTGACTTAACATTGGGCCGAACTTTGACGGGTCATAGCTCCGTTTGAGGATTTTGTAGAAACATGTAGGTTACAACATTTGAAGAGGGTGATAGACTCTGTAAGAACATACATCACATTGGGGTGTAAGCTGCACCCCTGGGGTGTAAGAGGCACCCGAAAATTCCCATTGACTTATAATGGGGCAGGAAACATGCCCATATAAGGGAATAAAAAAGTTCCAGATGGGATATCTTCGCTTTACAATGTCGTAGAGACATGGGGGTGGGCTCATTTTACTCAGACATCCAATCAATTTATCAGGATAGTCCCAGAGCTATTAAGCCACGCCCCTAGCAACCACTTTTAAGCACCCTAGCAACATAAAATTCAAACAGTTATATCTCGACATCAGAACATCGTGGAATCATGGGGGTTGGACCGTTTTACTCATGACTCGGAGGGTAATCACTGGCCGCATCAATGGCCACTCCCAAGCCACGCCCCTAGCAACCAAATTGGAGCACCCTAGCAACCGAATAAACAAATCCTTATTTCTCCGCATCAGAACATCGTAGAGCCAGTGGGGTTGGACCATTTTACTTGTGACTCAGAGCGTAATAACTTGCGACATCATTGGCCACTCCCAAGCCACGCCCCTAGCAACCAAATATGAGCACCCTAGCAACCGAATAAACAAAGCCTTATATCTCTGCATCAGAACATCATAGAATCACGGGGGTTGGACCGTTTTACTTGTGACTCGGAGGGTAATCACTGGGCACATCATTGGCCACTCCCAAGCCACGCCCCTAGCAACCAAATACAGTACCCTAGCAACAGAGTAAACAAAGCCTTATATCTCCGCATCAGAACATCGTAGAGACACGGGGGTTGGACCGTTTTACTTGTGACTCGGAGTGTAATCACTGGGCACATAATTGGCCACTCCCAAGCCACGCCCCTAGCAACCAAATACAGTACCCTAGCAACAGAGTAAACAAAGCCTTATATCTCCGCATAAGAACATCGTAGAGACACGGGGGTTGGACCGTTTTACTTGTGACTCGGAGTGTAATCACTGGGCACATCATTGGCCACTCTCAAGCCACGCCCCTAGCAACCAAATACAGTACCCTAGCAACAGAGTAAACAAAGCCTTATATCTCCACATCAGAACATCGTAGAGACATGGGGGTTGGACCGTTTGACTCATGACTCGGAGGGTAATCACTAGTGCATGCCATTTTTTTCCCTAGCAACCAAATACAGTACCCTAGCAACAGAGTAAACAAAGCCTTATATCTCCGCATCAGAACATCGTAGAGACATGGGGTTTGGACCGTTTGACTCGTGACTCGGAGGGTAATCACTAGTGGATGCCATTTTTTTCCCTAGCAACCAAATACAGTACCCTAGCAACAGAGTAAACAAACCCTTATATCTCCGCATCAGAACATCGTAGAGACACGGGGGTTGAACCGTTTGACTCATGACTCGGAGGGTAATCACTAGTGGATGCATTTTTTTTCCCTAGCAACCAAATACAGTACCCTAGCAACAGAGTAAACAAAGCCTTTTATCTCCACATCAGAACATCGCAGAGACACGGGGGTTGGACCGTTTGACTCGTATCTCGGAGTGTAATCACTAGTGGATGCCAATTTTTTCCCTAGCAACCAAATACAGTACCCTAGCAACAGAGTAAACAAAGACTTATATCTCCGCATCAGAACATCGTAGAGACACGGGGTTTGGACCGTTTGACTCGTGACTCGGAGGGTAATCACTAGTGGATGCCATTTTTTTTCCCTAGCAACCAAATACAGTACCCTAGTAACAGAGTAAACAAAGCCTTATATCTCCGCATCAGAACATCGTAGAGACATGGGGTTTGGACCGTTTGACTCGTGACTCGGAGGGTAATCACTAGTGGATGCCATTTTTTTCCCTAGCAACCAAATACAGTACCCTAGCAACAGAGTTAACAAAGCCTTATATCTCCGCATCAGAACATCGTAGAGACACGGGGGTTGGACCGTTTGACTCATGACTCGGAGGGTAATCACTAGTGGATGCAATTTTTTTCCCTAGCAACCAAATACAGTACCCTAGCAACAGAGTAAACAAAGCCTTTTATCTCCGCATCAGAACATCGTAGAGACACGGGGGTTGGACCGTTTGACTCGTGACTCGGAGGGTAATCACTAGTGGATGCCATTTTTTTCCCTAGCAACCAAATACAGTACCCTAGCAACAGAGTAAACAAAGCCTTATATCTCCGCATCAGAACATCGTAGAGACACGGGGTTTGGACCGTTTGACTCGTGACTTGGAGGGTAATCACTAGTGGATGCCATTTTTTTCCCTAGCAACAAAATACAGTACCCTAGCAACAGAGTAAACAAAACCTTATATCTCCGCATCAGAACATCGTAGAGACACGGAGGTTGGACCGTTTGACTCGTGACTGAGAGTGTAATCACTAGTGGATGCCATTTTTTTCCTTAGCAACCAAATACAGTACCCTAGCAACAGAGTAAAGAAAGCCTTATATCTCCGCATCAGAACATCGTAGAAACACGGGGGTTGGACCGTTTGACTCATGACTCGGAGGGTAATCACTAGTGGATGCCAATTTTTCCCTAGCAACCAAATACAGTACCCTAGCAACAGAGTAAACAAACCCTTATATCTCCGCATCAGAACATCGTAGAGACACGGGGTTTGGACCGTTTGACTCGTGACTTGGAGTGTAATCACTAGTGGATGCCAATTTTCTCCCTAGCAACCAAATACATTACCCTAGCAACAGAGTAAACAAAGCCTTTTATCTCCACATCAGAACATCGCAGAGACACGGGGGTTGGACCGTTTGACTCGTATCTCGGAGTGTAATCACTAGTGGATGCCAATTTTTTCCCTAGCAACCAAATACAGTACCCTAGCAACAGAGTAAACAAAGCCTTATATCTCCGCATCAGAACATCGTAGAGACACGGGGGTTTGACCGTTTGACTCGTGACTCGGAGTGTAATCACTAGTGGATGCCAATTTTCTCCCTAGCAACCAAATACAGTACCCTAGCAACAGAGTAAACAAAGCCTTATATCTCCGCATCAGAACATCGTAGAGACACGGGGGTTGGACCGTTTGACTCGTGACTCAGAGTGTAATCATTATGGGATGCCAATTTTTTCCCTAGCAACCAAATACAGTACCCTAGCAACAGAGTAAACAAAGCCTTATATCTCCGCATCAGAACATCGTAGAGACACGGGGGTTGGACCGTTTGACTCATGACTCGGAGGGTAATCACTATGGGATGTCAAAATTTTCCCTAGCAACCAAATACAGTACCCTAGCAACCGAATAAACAAAGCCTTATATCTCTGCATCAGAACATCGTTGAGACACGGGGGTTGGACCGTATGCCTCAGGACTCAGAGTGTAATCATTATGGGATGCCAAATTTTTCCCTAGCAACCAAATACAGTACCCTAGCAACCGGATAAACACAGCCTTATATCTCCACATCAGAACATCGTACAGACACGGGAGTTGGATCTTTTAACTTTTGGCTTGGAGTATAATCATATATGGTCCCCAGAATTTTGCCACGGCAAGCACCACTCACATTTTCTTCAGGAAATGTACCTATCTAGTTAGTGGTGCTTGCATTTATGCAAGGCATCACTATTATTATTGCTCATACTTATTAGTGGTGCTTGCATTTATGCAAAGCATCACTATTATTATTGCTTTCGGTTATTATTATTCTTCTTATATCTGGACACTTTTTCGGCACCTAACTCGTCCCGCACGGTTTGCCGTAGTCCCATGAAAGAGGGCTCAAATTGACCGGTTTATTGAGGAGAGGTGTGCTATGACTTTTATAAGGGATCGGGTGCACGATTTTCGAAAGGGGGGCGAAAAACCACCCAAAAAATCCCATTGACTTAACATTGCGCCCAACTTTGACGGGTCATATCTCCGTTCGAGGATTTTGTAGAAACATGTGGGTTACAACATTTGAAGAGGGTGGTAGACTCTGTAAGAACATGGATCACAATGGGGTGTAAGTTGTACCCCTGGGGTGTAAGAGGCACCCAAATTTCCCCATTGACTTATAATGGGCCAGGAAACATGCCCATATAAGGGAATAAAATCGTTCCTGATGGGATATCTTTGCTTTACAGTGTCGTAGAGATAAGTGGGTGGGCTCATTTTACTCGGGCATCCAATCAGTGTCTCAGGATCATCTCAGACCTATTAAGCCACGCCCCTAGCAACCACTTTTGAGCACCCTAGCAACATCTCCCATAGACTGCCATTATAAAATGCCCAGATGGATATCTTTGCACCACAGTGTCATAGAGACATGGGGGTGGGCTCATTTTACTCAGGCATCCAATCAGTCTCTCAGGATCCTTACATAGGTATTAAGCCACGCCCCTAGCAACCACTTTTGAGCACCCTAGCAACATAAAATTCAAACAGTTATATCTCGGCATCCGAACATTGTAGAGACACGGGGGTTGGACCGTTTGACTCGTGACTCAGAGTGTAATCATTATGGGATGCCAATTGTTTCCCTAGCAACCAAATACAGTACCCTAGCAACAGAGTAAACAAAGCCTTATATCTCCGCATCAGAACATCGTAAAGACACGGGGGTTGGACCGTTTGACTAGTGACTCGGAGTGTAATCATTATGGGATGCCAATTTTCTCCCTAGCAACCAAATACAGTACCCTAGCAACAGAGTAAACAAAGCCTTATATCTCCGCATCAGAACATCGTAGAGACACGGGGGTTGGACCGTTTCACTAGTGACTCGGAGTGTAATCATTATGGGATGACAATTTTTTCCCTAGCAACCAAATACAGTACCCTAGCAACAGAGTAAACAAAGCCTTATATCTTCGCATCAGAACATCGTAGAGACATGGGGGTTGGACCGTTTGACTCGTGACTCGGGGTGTAATCATTATGGGATGCCAATTTTTTCCCTAGCAACCAAATACAGTACCCTAGCAACAGAGTAAACAAAGCCTTATATCTCCGCATCAGAACATCGTAAAGACACGGGGGTTGGACCGTTTGACTAGTGACTCAGAGTGTAATCATTATGGGATGCCAATTTTTTCCCTAGCAACCAAATACAGTACCCTAGCAACAGAGTAAACAAAGCCTTATATCCCCGCATCAGAACTTGTAGAGACATGGGGGTTGGACCATTTTAATTTTGGGTTGGAGTATAATCATATATTGCCCCGAGTAATTTGCCACGGCAAGCACCACTTCACATTTTCTTCAGGAAATGTACCTATCTAGTTAGTGGTGCTTGCATTTATGCAAGGCATCACTATTACTATTGCTCATATTTATTATTATTATATTTTATTCTTACATCTGCACGTTTTTTCGGCACCTAACTCGTCCCGCACGCTTTGTCGTAGACCCATAAATTAGGGCTCAAATCGACCGGCTTATTGAGGAGAGGTGTGCTATGACTTTTATAAGCGATCGGGTGCAGGATTTCCGAAAGGGGGGCGAAAAACCACCCAAAAAATCCCATTGACTTAACATTGCGCCCAACTTTGACGAGTCATAGCTCCGCTCGAGGATTTTGTAGAAACATGTGGGTTACAACATTTGAAGAGGGTGGTAGGCTCTGTAAGAACATGGATCACAATGGGGTGTAAGTTGTACCCCTGGGGTGTAAGAGGTGCCCAAAAGTGCCCCAATGAAAAGTCAATGGGGCAAAATCCCATAGACTTACCATTGCAAAAATTTTGACGGATCATAGGTCAGAGCCAGGATTTCATAGAAACATGTGGGTTACTAAATTTGAAGAGGGTGCTAGACTCTGTCAGGACGTCCCCCACAATGGGGTGTAAGGTTACCATAGCAACCATTTTGGGCACCCTAGCAACCTATACCATAGACTGCCATTATAAAATGCCCGGATGGATATCTTTGCACCACAGTGTCATAGAGACATGGGGGTGGGCTCATTTTACTCAGGCATCCAATCAGTCTCTCAGGATCCTTACAGACTTACTAAGCCACGCCCCTAGCAACCACTTTTGAGCACCCTAGCAACATAAAATACAAACAGTTATATCTCGGCATCAGAACATCGTAGAGACACGG
Organism: Paramisgurnus dabryanus; assembly: GCF_030506205.2. Lineage (NCBI taxonomy): Eukaryota > Metazoa > Chordata > Actinopteri > Cypriniformes > Cobitidae > Paramisgurnus > Paramisgurnus dabryanus. The sequence goes on from NC_133352.1 coordinate 4,640,410, forward strand.
GGGTTGGACCGTTTTACTTGTGACTCGGAGTGTAATCACTGGGCACATCATTGGCCACTCCCAAGCCACGCCCCTAGCAACCAAATACAGTACCCTAGCAACAGAGTAAACAAAGCCTTATATCTCCGCATCAGAACATCGTAGAGACACGGGGGTTGGACCGTTTTACTTGTGACTCGGAGTGTAATCACTGGGCATAATTGGCCACTCCCAAGCCACGCCCCTAGCAACCAAATACAGTACCCTAGCAACAGAGTAAACAAAGCCTTATATCTCCGCATCAGAACATCGTAGAAACACGGGGGTTGGACCGTTTTACTTGTGACTCGGAGTGTAATCACTGGGCACATCATTGGCCACTTCCAAGCCACGCCCCCAGCAACCAAATACAGTACCCTAGCAACAGAGTAAACAAAGCCTTATATCTCCACATCAGAACATCGTAGAGACATGGGGGTTGGACCGTTTGACTCATGACTCGGAGGGTAATCACTAGTGGATGCCATTTTTTCCCTAGCAACCAAATACAGTACCCTAGCAACAGAGTAAACAAAGCCTTATATCTCTGCATCAGAACATCGTAGAGACATGGGGTTTGGACCGTTTGACTCGTGACTCGGAGGGTAATCACTAGTGGATGCCATTTTTTTCCCTAGCAACCAAATACAGTACCCTAGCAACAGAGTAAACAAAGCCTTATATCTCCGCATCAGAACATCGTAGAGACACGGGGGTTGGACCGTTTGACTCATGACTCGGAGGGTAATCACTAGTGAATTAAATTTTTTTCCCTAGCAACCAAATACAGTACCCTAGCAACAGAGTAAACAAAGCCTTATATCTCCGCATCAGAACATCGTAGAGACATGGGGGTTGGACCGTTTGACTCATGACTCGGAGGGTAATCACTAGTGGATGCCATTTTTTTCCCTAGCAACCAAATACAGTACCCTAGCAACAGAGTAAACAAAGCCTTATATCTCTGCATCAGAACATCGTAGAGACATGGGGTTTGGACCGTTTGACTCGTGACTCGGAGGGTAATCACTAGTGGATGCCATTTTTTTCCCTAGCAACCAAATACAGTACCCTAGCAACAGAGTAAACAAAGCCTTATATCTCCGCATCAGAACATCGTAGAGACACGGGGGTTGGACCGTTTGACTCATGACTCGGAGGGTAATCACTAGTGAATGCAATTTTTTTCCCTAGCAACCAAATACAGTACCCTAGCAACAGAGTAAACAAAGCCTTATATCTCCGCATCAGAACATCGTAGAGACACGGGGGTTGGACCGTTTGACTCGTGACTCGGAGGGTAATCACTAGTGGATGCCATTTTTTTCCCTAGCAACCAAATACAGTACCCTAGCAACAGAGTAAACAAAGCCTTATATCTCCGCATCAGAACATCGTAGAGACACGGGGGGTTGGATCGTTTGACTCGTGACTCGGAGGGTAATCACTAGTGGATGCCATTTTTTTCCTTAGCAACCAAATACAGTACCCTAGCAACAGAGTAAACAAAGCCTTATATCTCCGCATCAGAACATCGTAGAGACACGGGGGTTGGACCGTTTGACTCATGACTCGGAGGGTAATCACTAGTGGATGCCATTTTTTTCCCTAGCAACCAAATACAGTACCCTAGCAACAGAGTAAACAAAGCCTTATATCTCCGCATCAGAACATCGTAGAGACACGGGGGTTTGACCGTTTGACTCGTGACTCGGAGTGTAATCACTAGTGGATGCCAATTTTCTCCCTAGCAACCAAATACAGTACCCTAGCAACAGAGTAAACAAAGCCTTATATCTCCGCATCAGAACATTGTAGAGACACGGGGGTTGGACCGTTTGACTCATGACTCAGAGGGTAATCACTAGTGGATGCCAATTTTCTCCCTAGCAACCAAATATTACCCTAGCAACCGAATAAACAAAGCCTTATATCTTTGCATCAGAATATCGTAGAGACATGTGGGTTGAATTTTTTTACTTTTGGCTTGGTGTATAATCATATATTGTCCCCCGAAATTTGCCACGGCAAGCACCACTTCACATTTTCTGCAGGAAATGTACCTATCTAGTTATTATTATTATTATTATATCTTATTATTCTTATGTCTGCACACTTTTTCGGCGCGTAACTCGTCCCACACGGTTTGTCGTAGACCCATAAATTAGGGCTCAAATCGACCGGCTTATTGAGGAGAGGTGTGCTATGACTTTTATAAGCGATCGGGTGCAGGATTTCCGAAAGGGGGGCGAAAAACCACCCAAAAAATCCCATTGACTTAACATTGCGCCCAACTTTGACGAGTCATAGCTCCGCTCGAGGATTTTGTAGAAACATGTGGGTTACAACATTTGAAGAGGGTGGTAGGCTCTGTAAGAACATGGATCACAATGGGGTGTAAGTTGTACCCCTGGGGTGTAAAGAGGTGCCCAAAAGTGCCCCAATGAAAAGTCAATGGGGCAAAATCCCATAGACTTACCATTGCAAAAATTTTGACGGGTCATAGGTCCGAGCCAGGATTTCATAGAAACATGTGGGTTACTAAATTTGAAGAGGGTGCTAGACTCTGTCAGGACGTCCCCCACAATGGGGTGTAAGGTTACCATAGCAACCATTTTGGGCACCCTAGCAACCTATACCATAGACTGCCATTATAAAATGCCCGGATGGATATCTTTGCACCACAGTGTCATAGAGACATGGGGGTGGGCTCATTTTACTCAGGCATCCAATCAGTCTCTCAGGATCCTTACAGACTTACTAAGCCACGCCCCTAGCAACCACTTTTGAGCACCCTAGCAACATAAAATACAAACAGTTATATCTCGGCATCAGAACATCGTAGAGACACGGGGGTTGGACCGTTTTACTTGTGACTAGGGGTGTAACAATTGGGCACATCATTGGCCACTCCCAAGCCACGCCCCTAGCAACCAAATTTGAGCACCCTAGCAACCGAATAAACAAAGCCTTATATCTCCGCATCAGAACATCGTAGAGACACGGGGTTTGGACCGTTTTACTTGTGACTCGGAGTGTAATCACTGGGCACATCATTGGCCACTCCCAAGCCACGCCCCTAGCAACCAAATACAGTACCCTAGCAACAGAGTAAACAAAGCCTTATATCTCCACATCAGAACATCGTAGAGACACGGGGGTTGGACCGTTTTACTTGTGACTCGGAGTGTAATCACTGGGCACATAATTGGCCACTCCCAAGCCACGCCCCTAGCAACCAAATACAGTACCCTAGCAACAGAGTAAACAAAGCCTTATATCTCCGCATCAGAACATTGTAGAGACACGGGGGTTGGACCGTTTTACTTGTGACTCGGAGTGTAATCACTGGGCACATCATTGGCCACTCCCAAGCCACGCCCCTAGCAACCAAATACAGTACCCTAGCAACAGAGTAAACAAAGCCTTATATCTCCGCATCAGAACATCGTAGAGACATGGGGTTTGGACCGTTTGACTCGTGACTCGGAGGGTAATCACTAGTGGATGCCATTTTTTTCCCTAGCAACCAAATACAGTACCCTAGCAACAGAGTAAACAAAGCCTTATATCTCCGCATCAGAACATCGTAGAGACACGGGGGTTGGACCGTTTGACTCATGACTCGGAGGGTAATCACTAGTGGATGCAATTTTTTTCCCTAGCAACCAAATACAGTACCCTAGCAACAGAGTAAACAAAGCCTTATATCTCCGCATCAGAACATCGTAGAGACATGGGGGTTGGACCGTTTGACTCGTGACTCGGAGGGTAATCACTAGTGGATGCCATTTTTTTCCCTAGCAACCAAATACAGTACCCTAGCAACAGAGTAAACAAAGCCTTATATCTCCGCATCAGAACATCGTAGAGACACGGGGTTTGGACCGTTTGACTCGTGACTCGGAGGGTAATCACTAGTGGATGCCATTTTTTTCCCTAGCAACCAAATACAGCACCCTAGCAACAGAGTAAACAAAGCCTTATATCTCCGCATCAGAACATCGTAGAGACACGGGGGTTGGATCGTTTGACTCGTGACTCGGAGGGTAATCACTAGTGGATGCCATTTTTTTCCTTAGCAACCAAATACAGTACCCTAGCAACAGAGTAAACAAAGCCTTATATCTCCGCATCAGAACATCGTAGAGACACGGGGGTTGGACCGTTTGACTCATGACTCGGAGGGTAATCACTAGTGGATGCCATTTTTTCCCTAGCAACCAAATACAGTACCCTAGCAACAGAGTAAACAAACCCTTATATCTCCGCATCAGAACATCGTAGAGACACGGGGTTTGGGCCGTTTGACTCGTGACTCGGAGTGTAATCACTAGTGGATGCCAATTTTCTCCCTAGCAACCAAATACATTACCCTAGCAACAGAGTAAACAAAGCCTTTTATCTCCACATCAGAACATCGCAGAGACACAGGGGTTGGACCGTTTGACTCGTATCTCGGAGTGTAATCACTAGTGGATGCCAATTTTTTCCCTAGCAACCAAATGCAGTACCCTAGCTACAGAGTAAACAAAGCCTTATATCTCCGCATCAGAACATCGTAGAGACACGGGGGTTTGACCGTTTGACTCGTGACTCGGAGTGTAATCACTAGTGGATGCCAATTTTCTCCCTAGCAACCAAATACAGTACCCTAGCAACCGAATAAACAAAGCCTTATATCTTCGCATCAGAATGTCGTAGAGACATGTGGGTTGAATTGTTTTACTTTTGGCTTGGAGTATAATCATATATTGTCCCCCGAAATTTGCCACGGCAAGCACCACTTCACATTTTCTTCAGGAAATGTACCTATCTAGTTATTAGTGGTGCTTGCATTTATGCAAAGCATCACTATTACTATTCCTCAAAGATATTATTATTATTATTCTTCTTTTTCTGGACACTTTTTCGGCGCGTAACTCGTCTCGCACGGTTTGGCGTAGTGCCATGAAAGAGGTCTCAAATCGACCGGATTATTGAGGAGAGGTGTGCTATGACTTTTATAAGCGATCGGGTGCAGGATTTCCGAAAGGGGCGCGAAAAACCTCCCGAAAACGTCCCATTGACTTTACATTGCGTCGAACTTTGGCAGGTCATAGCTCCACTCTAGGATTTTGTAGAAACATGTGGGTTACAGCATTTGAAGAGGGTGGTAGGCTCTGTAAGAACATGGATCACATTGGGGTGTAAGTTGTACCCCTGGGGTGTAAGAGGTGCCCAAAAGTGCCCGTAATGGAAAGTCAATGGGGCGAAAATCCCATAGACTAACATTGCCAAAAAAATTTGACAGGTCACAGGTCCAAGTGAGGATTTCATAGAAACATGTGGGTTACTAAAATTGAAGAGGGTGCTAGACTCTGTCAGGACGTCCCCCACAATGGGGTGTAAGGTTACCATAGCAACCATTTTGGGCACCCTAGCAACCTATACCATTGACTGCCATTATAAAATGCCTAGATGGATATCTTCGCACCACAGTGTCATAGAGACATGGGGGTGGGCTCATTTTACTCAGGCATCCAATCAGTCTCTCAGGATCCTTACAGACTTACTAAGCCACGCCCCTAGCAACCACTTTTGAGCACCCTAGCAACATAAAATACAAACAGTTATATCTCCGCATCAGAACATCTTAGAGACACGGGGGTTGGACCGTTTTACTTGTGACTAGGGGTGTAACAATTGGGCACATCATTGGCCACTCCCAAGCCACGCCCCTAGCAACCAAATTTGAGCACCCTAGCAACCGAATAAACAAAGCCTTATATCTCCGCATCAGAACATCGTAGAGACACAGGGTTTGGACCGTTTTACTTGTGACTCGGAGTGTAATCACTGGGCACATCATTGGCCACTCCCAAGCCACGCCCCTAGCAACCAAATACAGTACCCTAGCAACAGAGTAAACAAAGCCTTATATCTCCGCATCAGAACATCGTAGAGACACGGGGGTTGGACCGTTTTACTTGTGACTCGGAGTGTAATCACTGGGCTCATCATTGGCCACTCCCAAGCCACGCCCCTAGCAACCAAATACAGTACCCTAGCAACAGAGTAAACAAAGCCTTATATCTCCACATCAGAACATCATAGAGACACAGGGTTTGGACCGTTTTACTTGTGACTCGGAGTGTAATCACTGGGCTCATCATTGGCCACTCCCAAGCCACGCCCCTAGCAACCAAATACAGTACCCTAGCAACAGAGTAAACAAAGCCTTATATCTCCACATCAGAACATCATAGAGACACGGGGGTTGGACCGTTTTACTTGTGACTCGGAGTGTAATCACTGGGCACATCATTGGCCACTCCCAAGCCACGCCCCTAGCAACCAAATACAGTACCCTAGCAACAGAGTAAACAAAGCCTTATATCTCCGCATCAGAACATCGTAGAGACACGGGGGTTGGACCGTTTTACTTGTGAGTCAGAGTGTAATCACTGGGCTCATCATTGGCCACTCCCAAGCCACGCCCCTAGCAACCAAATACAGTACCCTAGCAACAGAGTAAACAAAGCCTTATATCTCCGCATCAGAACATCGTAGAGACATGGGGGTCGGACCGTTTGACTCATAACTCGGAGGGTAATCACTAGTGGATGCCATTTTTTTCCCTAGCAACCAAATACAGTACCCTAGCAACAGAGTAAACAAAGCCTTATATCTCTGCATCAGAACATCGTAGAGACATGGGGTTTGGACCGTTTGACTCGTGACTCGGAGGGTAATCACTAGTGGATCCCATTTTTTTCCCTAGCAACCAAATACAGTACCCTAGCAACAGAGTAAACAAAGCCTTATATCTCCGCATCAGAACATCGTAGAGACACGGGGGTTGGACCGTTTGACTCATGACTCGGAGGGTAATCACTAGTGGATGCAATTTTTTTCCCTAGCAACCAAATACAGTACCCTAGCAACAGAGTAAACAAAGCCTTATATCTCCGCATCAGAACATCGTAGAGACACGGGGGTTGGACCGTTTGACTCGTGACTCGGAGGGTAATCACTAGTGGATGCCATTTTTTCCCTAGCAACCAAATACAGTACCCTAGCAACAGAGTAAACAAAGCCTTATATCTCCGCATCAGAACATCGTAGAGACACGGGGGTTGGATCGTTTGACTTTTGGCTTGGAGTATAATCATAAATTGTCCCACGAAACTTGCCACGGCAAGCACCACTCACATTTTCTTCAGGAAATGTACCTATCTAGTTATTATTATTCTTTTTCTCCCCCCAAAATTTCGGCAACTAACTCGTCCTAGGGCTTTCAAGCTACATGCACCAAATTTTCCACAGACCTTCAGACTGGTCTGACTTAGTGTGCTATATCTTTTCTAACTGATGGGACCTTCCGAATTCCTAAACGGGGGTCTCGAACACCCCAAAATTTCCATTGACTTAACATTGAGACAAACTTTGACGGGTCATAGCTGTGAGTGAGAAACTTGTAGAAACTTGTGACTTACCACATTTAAGGTGGCTGACAGGCTCTGTAAGAACATACATCACAATGGGGTGTAAGCTATACCCCTGGGGTGTAAGAGGCCCCCAAAATTTCCCATTGACTTATAATGGGGCAGGAAACATGCCCATATAAAGGAATAAAAGCGTCCCAGATGGAATATCTACACTTTAGAGTGTCGTAGAGACATGGGGGTTGGACCGTTTTACTTGTGGCTTGAAGGTTGATCATTATGGGATGCCAATTTTCTCCCTAGCAACCAAACTTAGTACCCTAGCAACGGAATAAACAAAGCCTTATATCTCCGCTTCAGAACATCATAGAGACACGGGGTTGGACCGTTTTACTTGTGGCTTGAAGGTTGATCATTATGGGATGCCAATTTTCTCCCTAGCAACCAAACTTAGTACCCTAGCAACGGAATAAACAAAGCCTTATATCTCCGCTTCAGAACATCATAGAGACACGGGGGTTGGACCGTTTTACTTGTGGCTTGAAGGTTGATCATTATGGGATGCCAATTTTCTCCCTAGCAACCAAACTAAGTACCCTAGCAACGGAATAAACAAAGCCTTATATCTCCGCTTCAGAACATCATAGAGACATGGGGGTTGGACCGTTTTACTTGTGGCTTGAAGGTTGATCATTATGGGATGCCAATTTTCTCCCTAGCAACCAAACTTAGTACCCTAGCAACGGAATAAACAAAGGCTTATATCTCCGCTTCAGAACATCATAGAGACACGGGGGTTGGACCGTTTTACTTGTGGCTTGAAGGTTGATCATTATGGGATTCCAATTTTCTCCCTAGCAACCAAACTTAGTACCCTAGCAACGGATCAAACAAAGCCTTATATATCCGCTTCAGAACATCATAGAGACACGGGGGTTGGACCGTTTTACTTGTGGCTTGAAGGTTGATCATTATGGGATGCCAATTTTCTCCCTAGCAACCAAACTAAGTACCCTAGCAACGGAATAAACAAAGGCTTATATCTCCGCTTCAGAACATCATAGAGACATGGGGGTTGGACCGTTTTACTTGTGGCTTGAAGGTTGATCATTATGGGATGCCAATTTTCTCCCTAGCAACCAAACTTAGTACCCTAGCAACGGAATAAACAAAGCCTTATATCTCCGCTTCAGAACATCATAGAGACACGGGGGTTGGACCGTTTTACTTGTGGCTTGAAGGTTGATCATTATGGGATGCCAATTTTCTCCCTAGCAACCAAACTTAGTACCCTAGCAACGGAATAAACAAAGCCTTATATCTCCGCTTCAGAACATCATAGAGACACGGGGGTTGGACTGTTTTACTTGTGGCATGAAGGTTGATCATTATGGGATGCCAATTTTCTCCCTAGCAACCAAACTAAGTACCCTAGCAACGGAATAAACAAAGCCTTATATCTCCGCTTCATAACATCATAGAGACACGGGGGTTGGACCGTTTTACTTGTGGCTTGAAGGTTGATCATTATGGGATGCCAATTTTCTCCCTAGCAACCAACCTAAGTACCCTAGCAACGGAATAAACAAAGCCTTATATCTCCGCTTCAGAACATCATAGAGACACGGGGGTTGGACCGTTTTACTTTTGGCTTGAAGGTTGATTTTTATGGGATGCCAATTTTCTCCCTAGCAACCAAACTTAGTATCCTAGCAACAGAATAAACAAAACCTTATATCTCCGCATCAGAACATCATAGAGACACGGGGGTTGGACCGTTTTACTTGTGGCTTGAAGTGTGATCATTATGGGATGCCAATTTTCTCCCTAGCAACCAAACTTAGTACCCTAGCAACGGAATAAACAAAGCCTTATATCTCCGCTTCAGAACATCATAGAGACACGGGGGTTGGACCGTTTTACTTGTGGCTTTAAGTGTGATCATTATGGGATGCCAATTTTCTCCCTAGCAACCAAACTTAGTACCCTAGCAACGGAATAAATGTTAGCTTCATGCTAGCTTCATGCTAATCATGTTAGCTTCATGTTAGCTTCATGCTAATCATGTTAGCTTCATGCTAGCTTCATGCTAATCATGCTAGCTTCATGCTAATCATGTTAGCTTCATGCTAATCATGCTAGCTTCATGCTAGTCATTTTAGAATCATGATAGCTTCATGCTAATCATGCTAACATCATGTTAATCATGTTAGCTTCATGCTAGCATCATGCTAAATCATGCTAGCATCATGCTAAATCATGCTAGCTTCATACTTAAACATACTAACAGCCAGATAGCCTACTAAAATAAACTTCTGTCAAACCGTTTTAAATGTTCCGGCTACGCTTTTTCAAGCCAACATAAAGTTTGTCCTCAAACTTTAATATCTAGTTAGTGGTGCTTGCATTTATGCAAGGCATCACTATTACTATTGCTCATACTTATTATTTATAATTATTATTCTTCTTTTTCTGGACACTTTTTCGGCGCGTAACTCGTCCCGCACGGTTTAACGTAGTCCCACGAAAGAGGGCTTAAATCGACCGGATTATTGAGGAGAGGTGTGCTATGACTTTTATAAGGGATCGGGTGCAGGATTTCTGAAAGGGGGGCAAAAAACCACCCGAAAAATCCCATTGACTTAACATTGCGCCCAACTTTGACAGGTCATAGCTCCGCTAGAGGATTTTATAGAAACATGTGGGTTACAACATTTGAAGAGGGTGGTAGGCTCTGTAAGAATATGGATCACAATGGGGTGTAAGTTGTACCCCTGGGGTGTAAGAGGCACCCAAAAATTCCCATTGACTTATAATGGGGCAGGAAACATGCCCATATAAGGAAATAAAAAAGTTCCAGCTGGGATATCTTCGCTTTACAATGTCCTACAGACAAGTGGGTGGGCTCATTTCACTCCGGCATCCAATCAGTCTCTCAGGATCATCTCAGAGCTATTAAGCCACGCCCCTAGCAACAATTTTGGCCACCCTAGCAACATCTCCCATAGACTGCCATTATAAAATTCCCAGATGGATATCTTTGCACCTGAGTGTCATAGAGACATGGGGGTGGGCTCATTTTACTCAGGCATCCAATCAGTTTCTCAGGATCCTTACAGACTTACTAAGCCACGCCCCTAGCAACCACTTTTGAGCACCCTAGCAACATAAAATACAAACAGTTATATCTCGGCATCAGAACATCGTAGAGACACGGGGGTTGGACCGTTTAACTTGTGACTAGGGGTGTAACAATGAAGCAAATCATTGGCCACTCCCAAGCCACGCCCCTAGCAACCAAATTTGAGCACCCTAGCAACCGAATAAACAAAGCCTTATATCTCCGCATCAGAACATCGTAGAGACATAGGGTTTGGACCGTTTTACTTGTGACTCTGAGTGTAATCATTATGGGATGCCAATTTTTTCCTTAGCAACCAAATACAGTACCCTAGCAACAGAGTAAACAAAGCCTTATATCTCCGCATCAGAACATCGTAGAGACACGGGGGTTGGACCGTTTGACTTGTGACTCTGAGTGTAATCATTATGGGATGCCAATTTTTTCCCTAGCAACCAAATACAGTACCCTAGCAACAGAGTAAACAAAGCCTTATATCTCCGCATCAGAACATCGTAGAGACATGGGGGTTGGACCGTTTGACTCGTGACTCAGAGTGTAATCATTATGGGATGCCAATTTTTTCCCTAGCAACCAAATACAGTACCCTAGCAACAGAGTAAACAAAGCCTTATATCTCCGCATCAGAACATCGTAGAGACATGGGGGTTGGACCGTTTGACTCGTGACTCAGAGTGTAATCATTATGGGATGCCAATTTTTTCCCTAGCAACCAAATACAGTACCCTAGCAACAGAGTAAACAAAGCCTTATATCTCCGCATCAGAACATCATAGAGACATGGGGGTTGGACCGTTTGACTCGTGACTCAGAGTGTAATCATTATGGGATGCCAATTTTTTCCCTAGCAACCAAATACAGTACCCTAGCAACAGAGTAAACAAAGCCTTATATCTCCGCATCAGAACATCGTAGAGACACGGGGGTTGGACCGTTTGACTCGTGACTCAGAGTGTAATCATTATGGGATGCCAATTTTTTCCCTAGCAACCAAATACAGTACCCTAGCAACAGAGTAAACAAAGCCTTATATCTCCGCATCAGAACATCGTAGAGACACGGGGGTTGGACCGTTTGACTCATGACTCGGAGGGTAATCACTATGGGATGTCAAAATTTTCCCTAGCAACCAAATACAGTACCCTAGCAACCGAATAAACAAAGCCTTATATCTCTGCATCAGAACATCGTTGAGACACGGGGGTTGGACCGTATGCCTCAGGACTCAGAGTGTAATCATTATGGGATGCCAAATTTTTCCCTAGCAACCAAATACAGTACCCTAGCAACCGGATAAACACAGCCTTATATCTCCACATCAGAACATCGTACAGACACGGGAGTTGGATCTTTTAACTTTTGGCTTGGAGTATAATCATATATGGTCCCCAGAATTTTGCCACGGCAAGCACCACTCACATTTTCTTCAGGAAATGTACCTATCTAGTTATATCTTATTATTCTTATGTCTGCACACTTTTTCGGCGCGTAACTCGTCCCACACGGTTTGTCGTAGACACACGAAAGAGGGCTCAAATTGACCGGATTATTGAGGAGAGGTGTGCTATGACTTTTATAAGAGATCGGGTGAAGGATTTCCGAAAGGGGGGCGAAAAACCACCCAAAAAATCCCATTGACTTAACATTGGGCCGAACTTTGACGGGTCATAGCTCCGCTCGAGGATTTGGTAGAAACATGTGGGTTATAACATTTGAAGAGGGTGGTAGGCTCTGTAAGAACATACATCACAATGGGGTGTAAGCTGTACCCCTGGGGTGTAAGAGGCACCCGAAATTTCCCATTGACTTATAATGGGGCAGGGAACACGCCCATATAAGGGAATAAAATCGTTCCAGATGGGATATCTTTGCTTTACAGTGTCGTAGAGATAAGTGGGTGGGCTCATTTTACTCGGGCATCCAATCAGTCTCTCAGGATCATCTCAGAGCTATTAAGCCACGCCCCTAGCAACCACTTTTGAACACCCTAGCAACATCTCCCATAGACTGCCATTATAAAATGCCCAGATGGATATCTTTGCAGCACAGTGTCATAGAGACATGGGGGTGGGCTCATTTTACTCAGGCATCCAATCAGTCTCTCAGGATCCTTACATAGGTATTAAGCCACGCCCCTAGCAACCACTTTTGAGCACCCTAGCAACATAAAATTCAAACAGTTATATCTCGGCATCAGAAAATTGTAGAGAAACGGGGGTTGGACCGTTTTACTTGTGCCTCGGAGTATAATAACTAGCCACATCATTGGCCACTCCCAAGCCACGCCCCTAGCAACTAAATTTGAGCACCCTAGCAACAGAATAAACAAAGCCTTATATCTTCGCATCAGAACATCGTAGAGACACGGGGGTTGGACCATTTTACTTGTGACTCGGAGTGTAATAACTAGCCACATCATTGGCCACTCCCAAGCCACGCCCCTAGCAACTAAATTTGAGCACCCTAGCAACAGAATAAACAAAGCCTTATATCTTCACATCAGAACATCGTAGAGACACGGGGGTTGGACCGTTTGACTCGTGACTCGAAGTGTAATAACTAGCCACATCATTGGCCACTCCCAGGCCACGCCCCTAGCAACCAATAATGACCAGCCTAGCAACCGAATAAACAAAGCTTTATATCTTCGCATCAGAACATCGTAGAGACACAGGGGTTAGACCGTTTGACTCGTGACTCGAAGGGTAATCACTAGTGGATGCCAAGAGGTGTTAAGCCACGCCCCTAGCAACCAAATATGAACACCCTAGCAACAGAATAAACAAACCTTTATATCTCCTCATCAGAACATCGTAGAGACACGGGGGTTGGATCGTTTGACTCGTGACTCGGAGGGTAATCACCAGTGGATGCCATTTTTTTCCCTAGCAACCAAATACAGTACCCTAGCAACAGAGTAAACAAAGCCTTATAACTCCGCATCAGAACATCGTAGAGACACGGGGGTTGGACCGTTTGACTCGTGACTCGGAGGGTAATCACTAGTGGATGCAATTTTTTCCCCTAGCAACCAAATACAGTACCCTAGCAACAGAGTAAACAAAGCCTTATATCTCCTCATCAGAACATCGTAGAGACACGGGGGTTGGACCGTTTGACTCGTGACTCGGAGGGTAATCACTAGTGGATGCCATTTTTTCCCCTAGCAACCAAATACAGTACCCTAGCAACAGAGTAAACAAAGCCTTATATCTCTGCATCAGAACATCATAGAGACACGGGGGTTGGATCATTTTACTTTTAGCTTGGAGTATAATCATATATGGTCACCAGAATTTGCCACGGCAAGCACCACTTCACATTTTCTTCAGGAAATGTACCTATCTAGTTATTATTATTATTATTCTTCCAACCAAATTTCCGCAATTAATACGGCTCGAACCGTTTAACTTAGAAACTTCATTCAAACTATCAAACGTGCGGACTATTCGGGAATAGTGTGCTATGACTTTTATAAGCGATCGGGGGTACGGTCTTCGCCCCAGGGGCGAAAAAGCAGCCGAAAAATCCCATAGACTTAACATTGCGACAAACTTTGACGAGTCGTAGCTCAGACCTAGGATTTCACAGAAACTTGTGACTTGCCACATTTGAAGAGGCTGGCAGGCTCTGTAAGAACATACCTCACAATGGGGTGTAAGTTGTACCCCTGGGGTGTAAGAGGTCCCCAAATTTCCCCATAGACTTATAATGGGGCAGGAATCATGCCCATATAAGGAACTAAAAACGTCCCGGATGGGATATCTTTGCAGCGCAGTGTCGTAGAGACATGGGGGTGGGCTCATTTTACTCAAGCATCCAATCAGTCCCTTAGGATCCTTATTGAGCTATCAAGCCACGACCCTAGCAACCATTTTGGGCACCCTAGCAACATCTCCCATAGACTGCCATTATAAAATGCCCAGATGGATATCTTTGCAGCACAGTGTCACAGAGACATAGGGGTGGGCTCATTTTACTCAGGCACCCAATCAGTCTCTCACCATCCTTATTGAGGTATTAAGCCACGCCCATAGCAACCAAATATGAGCAGCCTAGCAACATAATAAACAAAGCCTCATATCTCTGGATCCGGACATCATAGAGACATGGGGGTTGGGTCTTTGGGTCATATTAGCTTCATGCTAGCTTCATGCTAAGTCATGCTAGCTTCGTGCTAGTTTCATGCTAGCTTTATGCTAATTTCATAATAAATCTTGCTTACTTAATGCTAAATCATGCTAGCTTCATGTTAAATTTTGTTAGCTTCATGCTAAATCATGCTAGCATCATGCTAATCATGCTAGCATCATGCTAGCTTCATGCTAATCATGCTAGCATCATGCTAGCTTCATGCTAATCATGCTAGCATCATGCTAGCCTCATGCTAATCATGCTAATCATGCTAGCTTCATGCTAATCATGCTAACATCATGCTAATCATGCTAACATCATGTTAGCTTCAATGCTAATCATGTTAACTTCATGCTAATCATGCTAACTTCATGCTAATCATGCTAACATCATGCTAGCTTCATGCTAATCATGCTAGCTTCATGCTAATCATGCTAGCTTCATGCTAGCTTCAATGCTAATCATGTTAGCTTCATGCTAATCATGTTAGCTTCATGCTAATCATGTTAGCTTCATGCTAATCATGCTAGCATCATGCTAGCTTCATGCTAATCATGCTAGCATCATGCTAGCTTCATGCTAATCATGCTAGCATCATGCTAGCTTCATGCTAGCATCATGCTAGCTTCATGCTAATCATGCTAGCATCATGCTAGCTTCATGCTAATCATGCTGGCATCATGTTAGCTTCATGCTAATCATGCTAACATCATGCTAGCATCATGCTAACATCATGCTAGCTTCATGCTAATCATGCTAGCATCATGCTAGCTTCATGTTAATCATGCTAGCTTCATGCTAATCATGCTAACATCATGCTAGCTTCATGCTAACATCGTGCTAGCTTCATACTAATCATGCTAACATCGTGCTAGCTTCATGCTAATCATGCTAGCATCGTGCTAGCTTCATGCTAGCATCGTGCTAGCTTCATGCTAATCATGCTAGCATCGTGCTAGCTTCATGCTAATCATGCTAGCATCGTGCTAGCTTCATGCTAATCATGCTAGCATAGTGCTACCTTCATGCTAATCATGCTAGCATCGTGCTAGCTTCATGCTAATCATGCTAGCATCGTGCTAGCTTCATGCTAATCATGCTAGCATCGTGCTAGCTTCATGCTAATCATGCTAGCTTCGTGCTAACTTCATGCTAATCATGCTAGCTTCGTGCTAACTTCATGTTAATCATGATAGCATCGTGCTAGCTTCATGTTAATCATGCTAGCATCGTGTTAGCTTCATGCTAATCATGCTAGCATCGTGTTAGCTTCATGCTAATCATGCTAGCATCATGCTAGCTTCATGCTAATCATGCTAGCATCATGCTAATCATGCTAACATCATGCTAGCTTCATGCTAATCATGCTAGCATCATGCTAGCTTCATGCTAATCATGCTAGCTTCATGCTAATCATGCTAGCATCATGCTAGCTTCATGCTAATCATGCTAGCATCATGCTAGCTTCATGCTAATCATGCTAGCATCATGCTAGCTTCATGCTAATCATGCTAGCATCATGCTAAAGTCATGCTGAATCATGATAACTTTTTTAAATCATGCTAGCTTCACACTTAAACATGTCAACAGCCAGGTAAACTACTAGACTAAATTTCTTTTACATTTCTGTCAATCAACTTTTTGCATTTTCATGCACTGGTAATTCCTTGGGAATTGCATATCTAGTTATGTTTTATTGTGGTGGCAGAGTTCTGACAGTCTCTTGTTTCATGTGGAGGTTCATGCCTTGTTAAGTGTGGCATGGCCTCTGGTGTCTCGTCTCTAGTCCCCGCCCCCTTGTTCTCCCTGTTAATTATTCATTATTAGTTCATTCCTTGCACCTGTCTCATCCTTGTTAAGTTCCCTATTTAATCTCCTCTTGTCTCTTGTCTTGTGCTGGATCATTGTGTTGAATCGTGTCATGTTTTGCTGTCTATTGTGTTCATTCAGTTAATGTTTTCATCAGAGTGTTTCTTGTTAAGTCAGTGTTGCAAATTCTTGTTTAATGTTGTGTTGCCCCCTCGTGGGCTTTTGTTTTCATGTTTATTTATAATAAATGTTCTGTGTTCACTCCCCGATATCGCCTGCGCTTGGGTTCTCTTGTTCCCCGTCTTGAATCCTCACAGAATGATCCAGCCAACACTGAACCCAGCAGCGATGTCGGGGAGGTCTGCGCGTTCAGCGCATATGGAGCTGCCGAAGCCAGCGCGTTCAGCGCGGTCGGAGTACCCGAAGCCAGCGTGACCGAAGCTACGAAGCCAGCGTGTTCAACGCCGCCGGAGCTGTCGGTGTCAGCCCGTTCAGCGCGGCCGGAGCCGTCGACGTCAGCGCGTTCAGCGCCGCCGGAGCTGCCGATGCCGACGCGTTAGCGCGACCAGAGCCGCCGAAGTCAGCGCGTTCAGCACGGCCGGAGCCGCCGAGGCCAGCGCGTCCAGCGTGGCCAGAGTTCCCCAAGCCGGCATGAGCAGCGCGCTCGGAGCCGCCCAAGCCAGCGCATCTAGCGCAGCCGAAGTCGCCCAAGCCAGCGCGTCCAGTGCGGCCGGAGCCGCCCAAGCCTGCGCGATCAGCGCGCCCGGAGCCGCCCAAGCCAGCGCGTCCTGCGCGGTCGGAGCCGCCGAAGCCTGCGCGTTCTGCGCAGCCGGAGACGCCGCAGCCTGCGCCGCCGCAGCCTGCGCCGTTGTCCTGTCCCGCACAGCTCTCGCGGTTGATTCGTCCCGCGGAGCTGTGACTACAGACTTTTGTTTTATGGACTTTGTCATTTGTGTTACATGGACTTATGTTTGTTTTGTTTAGTGTTTTGGTTTTGTCTTGTGTGTTCCCCTGAGGAGCGTCTGGTAGTCGCTCCTTTGGGGTAGGCTACTGTCAGGATTCTGCCACGAGAGTCTGTTTTATATTTATGTTTTATTGTGGTGGCAGAGTTCTGACAGTCTCTTGTTTCATGTGGAGGTTCATGCCTTGTTAAGTGTGGCATGGCCTCTGGTGTCTCGTCTCTAGTCCCCGCCCCCTTGTTCTCCCTGTTAATTATTCATTATTAGTTCATTCCTTGCACCTGTCTCATCCTTGTTAAGTTCCCTATTTAATCTCCTCTTGTCTCTTGTCTTGTGCTGGATCATTGTGTTGAATCGTGTCATGTTTTGCTGTCTATTGTGTTCATTCAGTTAATGTTTTCATCAGAGTGTTTCTTGTTAAGTCAGTGTTGCAAATTCTTGTTTAATGTTGTGTTGCCCCCTCGTGGTCTTTTGTTTTCATGTTTATTTATAATAAATGTTCTGTGTTCACTCCCCGATATCGCCTGCGCTTGGGTTCTCTTGTTCCCCGTCTTGAATCCTCACACATTACATACACAATGGTAACGTTTTCCATGCTAGGGTGTGCAGAAAGTTCTGATAACAAACCAATTATAACGTTTGCAATGCTACCGTTTTAAGTACGTTACATTACATACACAATGGTAACGTTTTCAATGTTGCCGTTTTAAGAACGTTACATTACATACACAATGGTAACGTTTTCCATGCTAGGGTGTGCAGAATGTTCTGCTAACAAAGCAATTTTAACGTTTGCAATGCTACCGTTTTAAGTACGTTACATTACATACACAATGGTAACATTTTTAATGCTAGGGTGTGCAGAATGTTCTGATAACAAAGCAAATATAACGTTTGCAATGCTACCGTTTTAAGAATGTTACGTTACATACACAATGGTAACGTTTTCAATGCTACAGTTTTAAGAACAGTACATTAAATACACAATAATAACGTTTTCAATACTAGGGTATGAAAAAAGTTCTGCTAACTATGCAAATATAATGTTTGCAATGCTACCGTTTGAAGAACGTTACATTACATACACAATTGTAATGTTTTCAATGCTAGGGTGTTGTTAGATCTGGACTCCACACCACAGACAAAATAAAAAAAGAACGATCCAGCCCGGGACACCAGATCACATCAGAAAATAGAAGTTTACTTTGTTAAAGTATCCGTCAGATACAAGGCTGATCAATCGTTGCTGGAGAGCATAAACAGAGTCGTGAGACGGAGGTTTTAGATGATAAAATAGAACAGAGTTTTATTGATGGACGGCAGTTTCAGTTGCATATGCCTCAATGTTCAAACCTCGTCTACCCCAGGAATACAGCATGCACAGTTATATCCAAAATTGCTCAGCTGCATCATCCCTTAGACCTTGAGCTTCCATAAACATTCTCTTTATCTATTTTGTTTACACACAGACAGAAAAGCTCTATGAAACTTAACCACAAAGAGACATATAAAATATAGAAATACAATGAATTAATGAATGGTATAATAAAATATAGAAATATAATAATGAATGAATAAATGAATAATGAATAAAAACAATAATGAATAAAATGAATTAATAAACAATAATGTAATAATAAAAATGATAGTAATGAAATGATAATGATAAAATGATAATAAATAATAAAATACAATAATTAAATGGATAAAAACTAACGATTATAAAATGATTATGATGATTATGTAAATAAATGATTAAACATGAAAAAACACAATAATAAAAACATTCTGCATGTGAGGATCTAAGGTAGGATCCTTCACTCCCCCCTCTGAATCATATATGACCAAATTAAATGATTACTGCAAGCAAACTTTCATAATCTTTATCAAAATGTATCTTTGAAAAGCTTGGATGGTACCTATCCATACTTTTCCCTTCTACACATTCTTAAAAGAACAGGTCATTTCCGTCATTCTGCATACCAGCGTCGGTTGAGGGAGTATGTCTTACACTGGACAATGGCCTTGATGGGCCTGTCACAGTCAAGTGTCTAATAAGACAAATCAACACTTTTATGGCAATGTACAAGAGCAAGATGATAAACACTCCTGAAATTACAACTACCAAAGGTGCCTTCAAATGATTCCAAAGTGGTCCTAATATTGATGTAAACCATGCGTCCCAATCAGATGAGAAAAGACCATGGTCTTCATTTAGTTTAGCTATTTGTTAATGTAAAACTTTAGCCAGATTATGAACCACTTTCCCAGAATCGTCTGGAATGTATAGGCAACATTCGGCTGCAATTACCTTACATGTGCCCCCCTTGAGAAGCCAACAGCATGTCATACGCCATTCGATTCTGCAAAACAACCTTTCTAATTGCGCTTACTTCGTCCGAAATATTAGCAATAGAAATGAAAGTGGCGTTCGCTGTAGCTTCAAATGCTTCGTGTAAGGCTTGTACTTCGTTTTGTAAATCAGTTACTTCTCAGATAGGAATAAAGAATAAATCTTCCTAACCATTTCTCAGTATCAGAAATCAAACGTTTAGTATGTTATGATTAAGTGCTGTTTCACATAATCCTCTGACACTACTCATATCGCTGATAAAGGTACAAATAACAGGTTACCTCTCAACCCTTAGGAAGTAATGGATAAGCTTTGTTACCACAAACGAAGTGTGTACCATTAGGAGTAATAAGTGTTTCATTTGTCATTATCAGAAGAGCTTGTTCACATCTGGAAAACTGGAAACGCATTTCTAGTTTGTAATGTTTACCTCGTTTCCTTCAATATCAGAAAGAATTCCCTTCAAATTTACATTTAGAACAAATAGATGGCTTGATTCAGTACTGTTGTACGCAGGCAAATACCAGGAATTACTTGGATGGGATAACTTTTTGTAGTGGCAAACACTGCTTGTTGAATAGCAGACTGCTTTCCCATGAATAATCAACAACCTTAAAAACACATCTTTAAGGATTTGACATTATCAGTAGTTCAATAATTACACATTGACACCAACTTCGCCTTGTGATTTGGTACAATTAGAATTCCCCCCAAAGATCATGAAAATATACTCTTACCACCCCTAAATGCTTATGCTATGGCCATTTCCAACTTTAACAATTACCAGCCATTTTCAGCATCTCTTCCCAGCAATAGGCCATAGTAAGATAAACAAATTGTCTGGTAAGGTTGCAACTTTGATACCAAAACCATCAACTGGAGTAAACTGCAACTGTGATGCACCACTTAGAGTGTTTAAAGATGGAATAGAGGTGTCGATTATCAAATCAATTAGAATTTTACAAATGTTACCCATGTTACTTTGTTCAATGATGGAAATTAAATCAGACAGCGATTATATACATACATACAGATGTAGATTTTTGAAGAAAAGATTGACATATCCAACAATTGGAAATATTAGGCATCTTAGCGTATGTATGAGCTAGAGTTACTGCCGAATTAAGATTACTGTGATTTCTAACCATGGATGCAATAATGGATCTGAATTGTAAATCAGAATAGAAATCAACACAGCAAATAACATT
This sequence comes from Paramisgurnus dabryanus, assembly GCF_030506205.2. NCBI lineage: Eukaryota > Metazoa > Chordata > Actinopteri > Cypriniformes > Cobitidae > Paramisgurnus > Paramisgurnus dabryanus. The sequence continues at coordinate 4,661,460 of NC_133352.1, forward strand.
GTGTTTGTGTTAATTTGGCTCATACACTTCAGTGTCATAATTAAAAATGACCCATTTGCCTGGTTTTATCTGGATAAATTTGTATAACAGCCAAGTGGCTTAAATTTTAAAACAAAACCCCTGTACATATGTTAATTAATATCCAATACAAATACTGAGTGCATACAGTTAGACTGAATCCATGAATCATTCTGAACAGATGTGAAACACACATCACATCTTATACTCTGTGCCATATTGTCACAAGCCAGGGGCTGGCTGCTAGTGGTTAAGCCACGCCCCTTCTCAACTTCCACCTCGAGGAGGTCCCCAAAACCAACCCAATGACCAGACAACAACGAGGACAGGTAAGTATAAAAAAATATTCTTTATTTATTTAAATAGTTAAAATGTACGGGGACTTGGGGAAAGGGGAATTAAAACTAAAATCAGGCTCTGCCCTCTAGGGGGCCACAGCCGAATGAATGACAGAGGGTAGGGGGGGGTTTGCGTCGGGGAACTGGCTCCCGCCTCTGGTTCCCTCTGCCCGTGGCGCGCTCCTCTTCCCTGTTAATCAGCAGACATAACAGGTTGTATGGTATTTTACAGGGTGGCGGGCTTACGCTGGCTACGCAGTATGTCGACCGGACGGTGGTTTCAATGGGACGCCGGGGACCAAGACCCTCTCGGCGAGCTCGTTGGCTTACAGAGGGGCGAGAACGTCACGCCGGCACACCGGGTCGAGCGCTGCCCTTTCCTCGAGACCCGTTGGTCAATCGAAAACTGGACCGGGGCGCCCTTTCGTCGAGACCTCGGGGCGGCGGATCTCTCTCGCCTCTAACTCTGTGACGATGGAAAAGACACAGGTAAGGTAACAATATTATATGTGATACTCACACACACCGCCAACCGCACAGTTCTTCACCGCCACTCCAAAACACAAGTCCGCCAAGCGTTGGCTGCGAGAAGTACTTCGAGATGCCACTCCGTGATTTTTAAGACTGAAACACACTACAGCATAATCACATACAGGTTTTATCTAGGGCCGCTTTCCTCTTCTTCGTCCCGGGACGAGTGACTGGAGGCGGGGTTACGTCTGACAAGACACAGCAATCTCACTGCAATACACAGCATTACACAGCACCACTTCAAGTGAAAATTTCTACATCCAAAGACTCACCCACCACGCTCAGTGCACACGATAGACACCCGTCTTCCTTCACTTCGCTCTGGGAGAGGATATGGAGATGGTAACACGGCCTAGTGTTTGTTTTTCGTCACTGTAGCTGCTTCAACACAAGGACCCTTCGGCTCACCCACCACGCTGGTTCAGGGGTAGGGCCACTCACTCTCTCTTGAAAACACTCAAACGATCTACAGGTCAATGTACATGCAAAACACCTCCTTCACGGGATTTTGTTACTCACAATTACTGTAAATCCTTCGTCCTAGGTTGACTTCACACTGCAATAACTCCAGATGCATAGACAGGGCGTTTTCCAGCCACCAACACCACTTTTCCACAGGTGTATACTCACAATGGTAAGTTTCCTCTTCCTTCGTTTCTCTCATCCAGCATCAGTATCCGTCTAAGATTTAACCTATAAGGTCTTCGATATCTTTATCAAGGTAGATCTACGATCCAAACGAGAGAGAGAGCAAGTACAGCAATCCAAATAGCGTATCCGGCGAGCCCAACTCAGCGCTACGATACACACCAACAAACAGGGATAACATCAGCCCGGTGCAGTGTCCCTTTAACTCTCTCACAGCTCCGTCCTCTTTCGCCTCTCTCGGCTGCCGTACTCTCTCCTCTCGCTCTAGCGCTCTGTGGATCAACGGCGCCCTCCGGCTCCTCCGAGGACGGAGCGTGTGGTTTGGGTCTGCCCTAGTCAGTAGTGGAGCTCGTGCCCGAAACAACAACTCCCGTTTGGGCTTTCCTTGGACCTTTTATGGGTCTTGCCTCTCTTCTCTCCTCCAATCGCGAGTTACCAGCTTAACTTGTACCACCTGTTGCTCATCTGCCCGTGATCTGTGTTGCCAGGGAGACCAGGAAGTGAAGGGTGCGTTAAAAAATCTGCCCGGGCGGAACCTCTCCTCTCCATTTTTAGTTCCGCCCTAAGTCACCTTGTGACAATATCATGAAGACAACACTTGCAACTGTGTCAGTTGTGATTCTTGAAACTCAGAATGTCTCTGTTCATGGAATCAACCAGAATCCACGAAGTCTCGCCAGTCCGTCCTTCCTGCAGAATCTCGAAAATACAGCGGAGTTCCAACTGCTGTCTGCTGGAGGTTGGCGCCAATGAGACTCGTAAACATGATAAGGCTTTATTTTTCAGCGAATTTCTTGAAGGCTGCCGTCATATATCTCTGCGAAAACATAAAAACAAAAGAAAGGAAAACAAGAGAGCTCCATGGCCAAAAAACAACTTTGTATAAACTAGGGATGCACCGAATCCAGATTTTTTGGGTTCGGCCGAATACCGAATCCACCGTTTAAGATTCGGCCGAATCCGAATCCTACTCGCATCCTTATTCCATTACAGGCATCGCAAAATTTCAAAATCCCTGGTAGCCCTTCGGGCAGGAACTCTTCAGTTTTTGGTAGTCCGAAATTTTGCCAATACAAAGCCAATAGGGCCTCTAACCACAATGTATAATCTGCTATTCTTGTTATTGTTTTGATGCTGTTGGTTTTTTAACAAACAAAAAAAAAACTAGATTTCCATGTAAACCAACTGTTCCTGCTCATCCCAACACCAGATATACCCACCATTTAAAAGTGGTTCAGTGGGTCACAAAACTCACAGTTTGGATCATCCAGTTAGAGATTGGATCATTTTTTCGATAAGAAACACAGGGGCTACTGTCGCTTTAAGAGCGATTCTGCACACAGAGTCACTCTCTTCACTGCCCGTACAATATATAACACTTTAAAGCTTGCTGCGAGAGATTTAATTTTCTTACGTGAGGATAGCAATGACTGACAGGACGAAGTTGGAGGATTTGCACAAAAATCCATGACAAATCATTACGGATTGCTTCCTGTACTGCGGCTTCGCCCGATCGCGAAAGTGAAAGTAAAACTCGAGCGCGCGCTCAAACGCAATTTAAATACCCAATGCCTGAATTTCATGCACCACAATTACCCATCCAAATCTGTGAGAGGATACATAAGCATTTAAATATATTTTTTCCTCCCTATAAGTCAAGATAGCTTGACGGGCAGGGCGGGGATGCATTTTGATAGCCCGACTGCAAAGCACAATGAAAGCAATGCGGTGCGATGGGAAAGTATACTAGGGACGTCCGCGTATGCGCGCCGTCCGCATGACGTCATTTTCGTCATCAAGAGGGTCTGCGGCCGGCCGCGCGGACCGTCCGCGTGCAGCCCAAAATTTGAGACCGCGCGGACAGTGCGCGTACAGTCCGCGTACAACAGTGCATGCGCGTGAAAATATTTAGACAGTGCACTCCACTATAAACAATTATACAAAGGAAATAGACAGCATTTGCACACACACTATCGTTTTTCTTCTTTAACTTTTACTTCTTCCAAGAACAGAAAGCGCTGGAGCATGTTTGTTTGATTCCTGTTCTTTGTTGTCTTGTTGTTTGTTCTAAACTGTGTTTGCAATGGTGGATGAGTTACTTTTCTTCTCCTATCCTAATGTTTTAATGTACAGTAAATGTCGCCAAATCAGTGCTGCCCTGACAGCCTGTTAGACTAATAATTTGAATAAGAAATAATTTGTATTGCGTATAGTGTCAAACGCGGCCATCCGCGTGTAGCCGCGGGGAGTATACTCGAAAAGCTGCGCGGACGCGGAAAAAAAGTATACCGCGGCCAAGTTTTTCCAGGTGGGTCCACGAAATGTGAAACGGCTCACCGGAAAAAAAAACACTTATCTCTACGTCAGCACCTGATGTCTGTAATCAACCGCCGCGTGACGTCGACCAGCAAGCTTAGGGTTCGGTTCGGTGGAAAAAAATCTAAGATTCGGCCGAACCCGAACCCCGTCAAAAAGCCCAGTATTAGGCCGAATCCGAATCCTGGATTCGGTGCATCCCTAGTATAAACAAATTTGTTAGGAAATATCTTGTTTTGACTATTGTTAGGAAATATCTAGCTTTGACTATTGCTAGGAAATATCTAGCTTTGACTCCCATAGAAACTATAGACACCCTCGGACGACTAGGCTGGTTCTGGAGAAGCTAAACATTTGCCCCCCACCACATATCTTCAACATGAGGTGTCCCCCCGTCCTAAAAAACGGGGATCCTCTCATGACCCTCCATCCCACAGCATTTCGCCTGTCTAAGATTTGGGAAGTATAAGCTAATTTGCATCTAGGTTTACCTAGCAACTTCACTGCTGAGTTTTATTTCAGAATTTTATTATTTTATTGCTGAAGGGGTACCTAGTAGGACCGCATAAGAATCGTCCCATCTTGGTTTTAGGCCTGAGTGTTGTACATTTTTATAAATTATTTGCCCTGGCACAATATTTACAGCATCCTGAACCTGATTTTGCTTTTTTGTACCACTTCAGTCAAAGTCATACAATATGTAAAAAGAGAATCTGATATAAAATGTAAATTTACTTCTGCAAAGTCTGAAGATTCTGGCAGCTATGCCATTGAATCCCCAAAAGTCTACAGACTTCCTGACATACCTGACCAGTAAAGTATTTACCCTAATCAGAATCAATAATGTTTCATTTCATCTGGAATGATGTCTCAACCAGAATATTAGCCCTAAAGGCAGCAAAGCCTTTCTTTGTGAAAAAACCTTTACACCAAACGAGAAAATTATCAGTTATAATTGTAATATCTTGATAACCCTTGCATTTAGGTAAGGTTATTAAGTCACTCTGCAATTCACAAATTCACAAAACAGCCCTGAGGTGTTCTGCTTACAACTGATAGAATTTGGGGGTGCCAAATTGTGTTTTTGACAAGTTACGCATCCACAAACAATTTCTACGCCCAAACCACACCTATGAATAATGAACCTACTTCAGACCAACCCCTTATTGATTTGCGCCCGGCGCAAGAGTTATTTCTCACGCCGGGAAAATAGCAACAGCGCCCAAGATCCGCCCACAAACTCACTTGCGCGTTGCGCTTCGCACTTGCGTTTCAGATCGTTAAAATAGAGCCCTTAATGTTTGTATAATATCTACACAGTCACAATCATGGCTGTTTGGAATTGCTTCAGACAGACCAAGTAGTTTAGCTGGATTTGATGGTGTGCCATCTTCAATGTCATACGAACAGCTTTCTCTAAAGATAATAAAGCATAAACAGAATGGGCCCTATCTTGCACCCAGCGCAATTGACTTTGTCAGTGACGCATGTATCATTCGTATTTTGCAACGGCGCACAGCGGGTTTTTCCCTCCACAGACACACGTCGACAAACTAGGGAATGAACTTGCGCTCCCTGGGCGGTTCAGCGCAAAAAAAGAGGCGTGTTGCGGCGCAAACCATCCCTGATGCTATTTTGCAGTTTCAAAAACCAATTGCGCCACTGACCAGAAAAAAAAAGTTTAAAGTCAGTGGCGTTGCGCGTTGTTCATTATGCTATTTTAAGGGCGCATGCTTGACCGTATAGCTCGCACAACGCGCATATTGCATCTAATCTACACAGATGCAACAGTTATTTTTGCAAATCATAAATTGTTACACTAAAAAATATTAATACACGAGATAAGGGGAATCATAGTGGTGAGCATTGTGGTGATAGTTTTTATTTATTGTGTGGCTGCGTTAAAAAATTCTCATGCAAATAACGATAAAAATATTTTCATAAGTTTGTTGTGTGCCTGTATTACGTTTATTTTATGTAAATAATAATTTAAATGTTTTCATAAGAAACCTAAATGTATATGAACTTGATTTGTTAGTCTACTTTGGGGTTGGACCTTGCGTTTCTTGGGTCCGATTTCAAAGCCCCCAAACCCTTTCAGCGGTGAGGGTGGACGCAGCGATGTCCTCTGCTGGCGTCAAGTCCTCCTTGGCGATCCACCTCCCGTTACACGGCGTGTCCGATTTATGCTGGGATTTAAGCGTGGGATTCCCCCGTACAAGGACGTCGGTCTCCTCGGCTGTGAACCGCTCCTGGCGTGCGCCTGGTAAATCCGTCATAATAATAGCAATTCGCCATGGAACTTGCGCCCTTGCGTTTAAAGGGAATGTTGGCTAGCGTTCTGATTGGTTTATTTGACATTACGCCCAAACCACACCTATGAATAATGAACCTACTTCAGACCAACCTTATTGATTTACGCCCGGCGCAAGAGTTATTTCTCACGCCGGGAAAATAGCAACAGCGCCCAAGATCCGCCCACAAACTCACTTGCGCGTTGCGCTTCGCACTTGCGTTTCAGATCGTTAAAATAGGGCCCAATATGTTTATCAAATGGTTATCTTTTGACCAAGCAAGGCCAAATACACTGCCTGAATCGCTCGTAAACAAGGCCCCAGCTTTGTAAAACAAAGTCAAGTTGTTGTGAATAATACCCATACAGTTCTGACTTAATTCGATCTTCTTGTATTAAAACAGATGTCATATAACCCCTTTGTTCGTTTACATACAATGTAAAAGACTTTCTGTGATCAATCATGCCAAGTGCAGGAGCTTCGCATAAGGCTTCTTTCAATCCCTCAAAAGCTATGTTAACTTCAGGAGTCTAGTTAACTGAGTCTTGGGCCTTTGGATTACCAAATTGTTTAAGGGTTGTGATTTTTCTGCATACCCTTCAATCTAATTACAACTGTAATTACATAAACCCAGAAAAGAAAGAGATCTCAGCTCTTGAATAGTTGTTAATATATTTTTTTATTACCTCATAGCGACTAGGTGTTATTTGTCTTTTACCCTGCAATACTAGGTTTTGTTCTGTGATCTTTATTATACAAGAAATCAAAAACCTGATGTCTCTCTCATGTTCAGCTTTGTCTTCTGAACAAATCAAAATATCATCAATATAATGATGACTGATGCTAAATCAAAATCTTTCAAATGTCTTTGATGTCTTAAATGTCTTTAACAAAGACTGCTGATATCAGGTTGACCTTAATTGTAAAAGCAAATAATGATGGAATTTCTTTTACAATTGGTACAGACCAAAATCCATTAGTCACTGTAAACCAGTGGTGTAGTCTAGATTTTTGTAGTGAGTATACTGTGATTTTTCCCTCTCACCCTTATGCTCACTCGTATTAGCGTGACACCTCATAAGCACCACAACACTCACAGATGCATACAGTATGGATCTTCATGTAACTAAGAGCATTCTGAAAGTGTACTCATGAACACATAAACTGAATGTGTTATCAACATGTCAGTTTATTATAAGAAAAAGAAGACTTTAACAGCCAATGGGTTTACAGCTGGGGAAACTGGACTGATTTTTAGACTGGTTTCGTGTTAATCAACATCTAACTCAGTGCCAAAAGTTAATCAACTGTTAATTAAAATTAAATTAACTGTTTACAATCTTCAATCTGTGGCAAACACATGCATTGAAGGTGAAAAAAATATCCACTCCTTCAATAGCTATTATCTGACAACTATTGATAACATTACCATGTGTAATTTAATGGTGTAAATGTTTTTAATTAATACACATTTAAGATGACCATGAATTAACTATATTTGCATAGTCATTGATATAAAAGCTTATTTTTGCATATAATATAAGCATTGTCTAAAACTGAAAATAGGCTTATACTTAATTATTATTACAAGACCATCTAGCCTAATATTTGCAGTCTGAACTGAACATCAACGCAGACATGAATTTCCTCACAGAAGTTTAAGATCATATACATCTTGAACGTAGATATATAAATGAACACAGAGAAGGGAAGTTTAACACTGTGAAGCACAAGCAAACATGCAGAGCAACTGAAGGCAGCTAAAAACCATCAGGATATAATCACGGGCTTATTTTATTGCATTTGGAGCCTTACTTCCAGATAAAGTAATAAACTGGACTGATGATTTAAATGTTGTTTACTCACATGTGCGTTGTAAACTCTATGGATTTTATGTTGCAGCACTGCTTCATTTGTTCACTTCTCCACATGGACTGTTTGTTTACAGTGTCGCGTGAGCAGCTACACTCCAGGTTCGACTTCATTTGGCGTAAAGCAGACCTCTTGGTGATGTCAAAGTACCGCGAGAGCGATTCAAAGCAGATTTCTCCATGTGATAACTGGGTCTCTCTCGCGGTACTTTGCTATCACTCGCTTGTGGCGCAACACCAGTCTGCTCCCCAGTCACTTTCGCGTCACTATAGTAATTTGATTTCATAGAAATTAATACGCCGATCGGATCGCGCAGTTCGACAGGAAGTATTTAGCCTATTATGTATTTCAACCAACCCGCTAAAGTAGCAAGTGTAGCATGCTAATGGTCAGTGCTTCACATGTATATTATGATTAAAAGTTTAAAAATGTCACAAAACCATGCTGTTACGCATCCTCGCGCTATTTTTAGTGGGTATACGGAAATCCTTGACAATTTCTAGTGGGTATACGGCGTAGTCCTGCGTATCACGTAGACTACACCACTGCTGTAAACCATTTGTGTTCCGGTTTAATCAAGCTGAAACTTGTTGATAAGTCAGACACAAGAGGTCTTATCTTATCAATGTATTGGTTTGCTTTGCTTCTCTATAATCAACTGTGAGTCTCCATGATCCATAACTGCCATATTACATTTCAATTCTGAATTGTAAATGTGCATTCAAATTAATCAAAACATCCAAACCCAAACGGCTATATGATGTCACCTCACCTACTACACTGCAACAGTGACTACATGTGGGACAAACTGAAAAATCAGAGGAAGATCTAAACATCATGGATGAGTCCCCATTTATGTTACGAACCCCTGCTTAAAATATGCTTGTTGGAAAAGGGTTAAGCAACATAAATGACACGTGACACTTACTCACACGTCTCTTTTCCCCTATTGTCGACAGGTGATTAAATGTTTAAATTATACTTAAATTTTACTTTAACACAGAGAAACATCAAAATAGAACACAAGTTATCTCGATAGGCCAGCCAACATCATGACGCATACAGAATTCACAGCTGCGTACCGCACAGCAAAGCTGCTGCCTAGGCCATAACACTGTCTGTGTTTCTCTGAGAAATGTCAAACTTTCTCCTGTTGCTTTTGTAACATGAAGTTTCGTTTCTGATGTTAAAGAAACTTCTGTAAGAAAATTAGATGGAAAGATTGTTATCTCTGCTTCTTATCAATGAGAAAATAAAATATGTATTTAAAATATGGACCCTAACATATAGAGTAGGACATAAGCACTCTCTCTCAAAGCTTTAAAAAGAGAAGAGAAAAGGGTAACGCTTTAGATTACAGCCCGGAAAGTACTACGTAAGTACAGCGAATTTACAGCGTATGTTTCTGTAATTATAGTTTACTTATGAAGTACGTACGTGTAATTATAAGGGAACAATTTATAATATTTGGGGAATAAAGGGGTAACAACCAGGAAAAATACAAATAATATATGCAGTGAAGTACTGCGTAAGTACAGCGAATTTACAGCGTATGTTTCTGTAATTATAGTATACTTATGAAGTACGTATGTGTAATTACAAGGGAACAATTTATAATAGTTGGGGAACAAAGGGGTAACAACCAGGAAAAATACAAATAATATATGCAGTAAGTATTTTAGATTACTAAACAAAACTTAAAATTCAGTTTATGTGTTTATGCTATTTATTAGTACGATACAATTTATTTAGAATTTTCAATAAAGGTTACTTACCTTAAGAAAGAAAAAGAGTACAGGAATTTGTTGGGTCATCAAGCAAAATTAAAAATAGGCAAGGCAACTTTGGTGAAAACAAAGCAAGCAAAACTAGAACTACACTCTTAGAACAAATGTGTTAAAAACAACACATTAGTGTTGATTCTGGGATGACACACTAAATGCGTTGTCCCAAAATCCACCCATCTCTGTGTTATTATGGAAACAACAACACATTTTGTGTTATATTTTAACACAACTTGTGTTATATTTTAACACAAAATCAACACAAAATGATATATAATGTGTTAAAATTACACATAATGTGTTAAAAACTTAACACACAAAGATGTGTAAAAAATTAACACATCCTTTCTAAGAGTGTATTTTCTGTAGTTACTGTTTTGTGTTGTTACAGTCTAAGTCGAAATGTTTTACCCCCTTGTTTCACGTAGTTACAGAGTAAGTACAGAATCTGCGGGCTGTAAATTAAAGTGGCACTTGTTACCCCCTTGTTTCACGTAGTTACAGAGTAAATACACCATCTGCGGGCTGTAAATTAAAGTGGCACTTGTTTCCCCCTTGTTTCACGTAGTTAAAGAGTAAATACAACATCTGCGGGCTGTAATTTAAAGTGGCACTTGTTACCCCTTTGTTCCGAAAATATTATTAATTGTTCCCTTAAAATTACATGTATGTACTGTATAAGTACACTATAATTACAGAAATGTATGCTATAAATTCGCTGTACTTACGCAGTACTTTACTGCATATATTATTTGTATTTTTCCTGGTTGTTACCCCTTTATTCCCCAAATATTATAAATTGTTCCCTTATAATTACACGTACGTACTTCATAAGTAAACTATAATTACAGAAACATACGCTGTAAATTCGCTGTACTTACCCAGTACTTTCCGGGCTGTAATCTAAAGCGTTACCGAGAAAAGCTTATCATTGTTTTGTTTTTGCTTTAGCAATCGCTGGAAGAACAGATACAGCGTCTCACAAACCCCCTCCTTCGCTCACACAAACGTTCAGTGATTTTTAACACTTTCGTTTATCCTTCATTTACAACTTGCAATTTCATTCCAAACTACTTACTGTTGTACTTCCTACATCAAACCAAACCTAAAGGTTTATCCAAACATCTCTTTTAGCTCTATCGTCAGTTAAACGTTCAATACTCAAAGTTTCACCAAGAACTTCTTCAAACTTTTTCTTGCCTGTCCATGACAGATTGACTGAAACTATGCTGAACCCACCTCTGACCAATAAAAAAAATTAAATCTCTTTCAGAGCTTCCAAACAGTTAAAACTGATCTTGGATTTAACATTCCCTACTTTCTTTGACCATCATACACTTACTCCACTTACTCCACTTCCTCTAACCTTCATACACTTACTTTGAGCCCTCAACTCTATGAAAAACAGCACACTGTCTTTCACACACACCATTCATATCTGAACATAAATTTACTGGGCATATTTTATTTAGTTAACAAAAGAATGAGAGTTGAAACACTTTACCCTTTATTTTACCCAATAAAAAATATTGAAAAATATTCTGTGGTTGTATTATGCTCTCGTGGAGCTTAATGAAATAGTCCCTTTTATCAGAAAGTTGATAGCAGCTGTAATCTTAACACAAATTTGAAATTTGAAAAGAACTTATAATCCTGTCCCTTAACTGTTATGTTTATACATGGCAAATTTCGAAAAGCAACTTCCTTAAACATTGTACAATTAAATGGCATGCATCATGGTATACTAACTGACATTTGCATAGGCAGATCTTCATTGTCAAGCACAGCATAGAAATAGCAAAACCAAAATACTCATCTGAACTCACAACGGACATGATTTATCCTTTTACAAACATCATTGTCTGTGTCAAAATCTGAAACTGGTTGTTTTGATGTCACTACCAGTGTCACATGCATGTCAGGACACGGGTAGGAGAGACAGGACGCAAACGCAAGGTTCCAAATAAATAACATTTAATAATAAAAACACGAGGGCTGACAAGGTGAATACAGAAACTCAGGAACATGAACACAGGAAACAGACAGGGTATCGAAGACAATGATCCAGCAGTGAGCAAACAGAAGACAGAGGTATATATACACACACAGACTAAATGACAAACAGGTGTGATGAGGCAGGTAATTAATCAATGAATGTCCAGGTGATAACAATCGGAACAGAGACAAGACATGACACGGATTAACCGTGACATTACCCTCCCCTCTACGAGTGGCTACCAGACACTCACATAAAACACAACAAAAACAAAGTCTGGTAGCGAGAGTCCAAGGGAGGGGTGGAGGGCTTGGGGACCCTGGCGAAGCCGGCAGCCGCCGGGATGAGACCAACAGGACGGTTGGCCGGACTGCGCCAGGAGAACCGGAGCGATCGCTCCGAGAACCGAGGCAGACGAATTACCCCCCTCCTGGGAATCGTCGACGAGCAGATGCCCCCGGAAATCATCTCCCATCCCCTCGCGGAAACGGAGACCCTCGGTAGCCACCCCGGGGAAATGATCGGGCGTGGTCCGTTCCGGATCCCCCTGCGAGCAGGATGGTGGTCCTCCGAGGGACCGTCGACGACGACTCAACCGTTGGGGGACCGCCTGGGCCGATCCTCCTCCCGCAGGCCCGCAGGAGCGAGCGATCGCTCACGGTGGTCCCCAAGAGACATCGGGGCTGATGGGGAATGAACCCCGATGTCACTACTCCCCCTCGACGAAACTCCTGGGGGAGCCGCCCTCCGTGAACCTGCTGCGTCCAGTTTGGCTGGATCATTCTGTCACGACACGGGTAGGAGAGACAGGACGCAAACGCAAGGTTCCAAATAAATAACATTTAATAGGGATGGCTGACACGAAACAGTCGTTCCGAAGCTTTGCGAGATCCCGAAGCGCAGATGTGTCGAAACACTGATCCGAAGCGTGATTCAAAGCACCCATGTCACGTGACTATGACCAAACGAATAGTTATTGTTATAGTTATTGACAATGATGAGCCTAAAAGCTCATGTAGTTGTCAAACAGATGTTAAAACAACAACCAAAAATATGTAACTTAATTGTGACGCGGTAATAACAATGCGCTTCCCGAGGTTCGATCCAAGGGGCTTTTGCATGAGAGTCGATGACACTATCCACTCTCCCACCTGATCACTTGTAGCAATTACACAACATGTGGGATACAATTTGTCAGTGCTCGTCTAAAACCTTGTCAAGGCTGCTCTATGGCAATACGTGCAAATGACCACTAGGTGTCACTGTGGAGGCGGTTTCGATCCATGTTTCGAAGCCTCGACACAATTGATTCAACTGTTTCAGTGTTTCACGAAGCCTCGCTCTGCCCATCACTAACATTTAATAATAAAAACACGAGGGCTGACAAGGTGAATACAGAAACTCAGGAACATGAACACAGGAAACAGACAGGGTATCGAAGACAATGATCCAGCAGTGAGCAAACAGAAGACAGAGGTATATATACACACACAGACTAAATGACAAACAGGTGTGATGAGGCAGGTAATTAATCAATGAATGTCCAGGTGATAACAATCGGAACAGAGACAAGACATGACACGGATTAACCGTGACAATGCATTTAAAATCTGGTAAAACCGACATAATTTTCCTTTCATTAACAAAGAGTTGTAACTTAAACATAATTAACTATTTTAGATTTTTGTTTATTTTCAAACTGAGCTTTAAACTTTTGACTAGTGATGGCCAAATGAGGCTTCCTGAACCACTGAGGCTTTCCAGCCCATTGGTTTGCCAAAAGGTTCAGTTACCCGAAGCCTCATGAACAGTGTGCTCTCTAGTGACACCTGGTGTGGAAAGCAATGTATTGTACAAATCTATTCATTCTGAGCAACCAAATTGTCATGGTGTGGGCTTTATCTATTGCCTGTGTATTAAATAAAGTATTTTACTCTGCTTGTGTAACCTATGTACACACAACTCATACACACACAACTTTGTATTCAATTGTTCAGTAGTTCTTTGGGTTATTGATAACCGTGAATGCCCCGAATGAGTGTAAATAAATTATTATGAGTGCAGTGCTGACTGGGAATGCAATAGTGCAATTGAACTAAGGGGTGCAATAGTGCAATGCTTATGGGACTGGAAGTGTGAAACAGCAAACTGCAACACCCTTTCACAGGGCACTGATGATGCTGGACAACATAAGACGGTCAGTGCCAGCTTATATAAATTGGGATATTGGAGCTTCTGTTTGTTTCAATATCCCAATGGATCCTCAGTCCTCCTAGTCTAGTCTTATAATAATAATAACAACAGCAATACTATATATAATAATAAAACTAATACTTATATAGGCTATATATATCTCATAATATATATAGCAATATAATTACGTATTATAGGTATTAGAACTAGATATATGCTAATTTACTCTAATGATCTACTTTCCTAGGCTATGTATAATTTACTCTAATAATCGTCTAAACTAAGTGTAATATAATATATAATGGCTATGATATATAATGATAACTATACTACAAACTCGCCACTACGTACAACCAACACCTCAACACCAATGCAAACGTACTGCAAAACGCACAAGAGGCGCGAGTTTCGAACCATTTTTATCCGGAGGCGACACTCAGAGTGAAGCAATGACGTATTCAACAGAAAACGAGGCCTCGTTTGTCATCGTCACGTGATTTTCACGGAAACGATACAAGCCTCGAATCGGGGCTTCATCTGGAACGCCCCTTTTTGCTCGACACAAGCTCCGGAGCTTCGCTTCAGATGTCACATCACTACTATCTATCTTATAACCCCTTCAGCATTCCCTCCATAACTTCTTTTTCTCTGTTATGTTTGTCTTGATTTTGCATTTTCACTTTTCAATTTCTACATTTAGACAAAATGACAAAAATCCAAGGGATACGCTTCGATTCTCGGGTTATCAATTTTTGAATTTTACACGTTTTTATAACTCTTTAGATACGTCTTTAATATTTCTTTACTTTTACCTTTGTCTTGGGAACCTAAAGACCGCCCAACGTACTTGATGTTATATTTAGCAACTGAGTTTTCTTTTTCCTGTTATTTGATCTTAAAGTGCTCTTTCAGCTGTTGTTTTAGCTTTTTAATTACCTTCTATTTTGATTGACACTAACTATTAACTGACTGCTCCATTATCAAAGTAATATAATCTGACCAGTAGACAAGCTACACTGTCAGAAATAAAGGTACAAAACTGTACCTTTTCTGTCACTGGGGCTGTACCCTAAGTTTCCGTTTGGTATCTTTACAGGAATACAAAACAGAATGCAATTTTGGGTAGATTACCGTACCTTAAGGACCCTACATTGTTAGAAAAAAGTCAAAATATGTACCCTAACTGGGGCAGCACCCTTTAAAAAGGCAATTATATGGACCATTAGGTACAGATATGTACTGGTAAAAATTTAGTATCAATATGTACTTTTTGAGATACTGATATGAATTTTTGAGGTACTAATAAGCTCTCTTTGGTCCCAGAATGTACTTCTGAGGTAATTAAATGAAATCCTTATGTGCAAAGCTGTACTTTTTGAAAGGGTACAGCCCCAGTGACAGTAAAGGTACAGTTTCGTACCTTTATTTCTGAGAGTGTACCAACACAGTACGTACTGAATTTTCCAAAATGTCAGAACAGAACAGAACACACTCACTCTTGCTTTTGCTTAAGTGGATGAGTCAGGAGAGAGGACACCGGACCAGCCGTGGTTAACCCCCATCGTCACTCGCGGCTCAGAGTCAGAAGCCAGTGGTCTGGAAACATTTCCATCTGGATGTGCGAGAGAAAATCCAGACTCCTCGTTCGAATAGAGACAACAAAAATGTTATTCTATCCTGCGGACTACGCCAAAACTGTTAGATCTGGACTCCACACCACAGACAAAATAAAAAAAGAACAATCCAGCCCCGGACACCAGATCACATCAGAAAATAGAAGTTTACTTTGTTAAAGTATCCGTCAGATACAAGGCTGATCAATCGTTGCTGGAGAGCATAAACAGAGTCGTGAGACGGAGGTTTTAGATGATAAAATAGAACAGAGTTTTATTGATGGACGGCAGTTTCAGTTGCATATGCCTCAATGTTCAAACCTCGTCTACCCCAGGAATACAGCATGCACAGTTATATCCAAAATTGCTCAGCTGCATCATCCCTTAGACCTTGGGCTTCCATAAACATTCTCTTTATCTATCTTGTTTACACACAGACAGAACAAGCTCTATGAAACTTAACCACAAAGAGACATATAAAATATAGAAATACAATGAATTAATGAATGGTATAATAAAATATAGAAATATAATAATGAATGAATAAATGAATAATGAATAAAAACAATAATGAATAAAATGAATTAAACAATAATGTAATAATAAAAATGATAGTAATGAAATGATAATGATAAAATGATAATAAATAATCAAATACAAAAATTAAATGGATAAAAACTAATGATTATACAATGATTATGATGATTATGTAAATAAATGATTAAACATGAAAAAACACAATAATAAAAACATTCTGCATGTGAGGATCTAAGGTAGGATCCTTCACTGTGTAGAATGTTCTGCTAACAATGCAATTATAACGTTTTCAATGCTACAGTTTTAAGAACATTACATTACATACACAATGGTAACGTTTTCCATGCTAGGGTTTGCAGAAAGTTCTGATAACAAAGCAATTATAACGTTTGAAATGCTACCATTTTAAGAACATTATCTTACATACAAAATGGTAATGTTTTCAATGTTGCCGTTTTAAGAACGTTACATTACATACACAATGGTAAAGTTTTCCATGCTAAGGTGTGCAGAATGTTCTGCTAACAAAGCAATTTTAACGTTTGCAATTCTACCGTTTTAAGAACGTTACATTACATACACAATGGTAATATTTTTAATGCTAGGGTGTGCAGAATGTTCTGATAACAAAGCAAATATAACGTTTGCAATGTTACCATTTTAAGAATGTTACATTACATACACAATTGTCACAGGTGACGGTTTGTAAGGGCGGAACCAAAAGCGTGGAAGACGATGGTTCCGCCCGGACGCTTTACTCTGAACACCGGAATTCCGGGGTTTCCCCGAAGACTAAATCAAGCCTGATTTCGCCCAGGTGGGGATAATTTACACAGCGGTTGCTGATAGGCTGATGAGGAGAAGAGGTAGAGAATATAAAGACCTTTGAAGACATCAAACGGGGTGCTTGTGGTGTACTTTGTATACGCTGTGTTGCTGCTTTGCAGACGGACTATGCTGGCTTGATCGTTTCCCTGGGGAAGAGAGAAAGGCACAGTCAGCTAGCGAAGGAATACTGGGAGACTTCATTCGTGAGAGAGCGGACACAGAGCATTCAACAGTGCAGATATTAGAAGTCATTGACAACGAAGAGTGAGTCACAGCTGTAATACTGATCTGTATATTACTTGCAAGAGGAGTTGCTGGGTGTGTGTTTGCCTTGTGTTTGAGGTCCCTGGCCCCACTGGAGAGGGGAGCGTGGGCGAGCCGCGGGGTGACCGGAAGCACGGACGGAGCAATTGGTAGGAAGCACCGTTCTCCAATCGAGCAGTGGCCCTGTGGAAAAAGGAAGCGCAGGTGAGCCAGAGGAGTGATAAACAACACGCCGGGCCTGTGAATAACACACATCTCACTCTCATCGGTGGTCTAGCTATCACCCAACTATCCTCTCGAGGGAGTCGTAGCCAGGTGGCGAGGGCGATCTAAAAACCACGTGAAGTTGTATAAGAGTGCTGTGGGTGAGTTTCACTGATTGATGGTGTTTACGTTTTACTTGCTGTGTGTATGCTGTGCTTGTAGCGCCCAAACTGCCTAGCCTCGGACGAGTCGCGAGACGACGACATCTGTTGTGGCCTGGGTCCTACGGAGAGTGAGAAAATTAAGCCCTGTGCCCCGGGTGTGTCAACGAGAGCGTCGCTCCTCCAAAGAGCAGACAGTGGTGAAACCCAGTGAGTAACATAGGAAGTGCACCGTGCGGATTGAGGGTCATAGCTGTGTGTGTGTACTGACCTTTCCAACAGAAGCTCGTGGTGTGCGGGGCCCCGACGAAAGTTCGCCCCAACTCGCGACCCCGGCCGTGGAAGTAGGAAGGGGAGTTCGGGAAGCGTTCGGCTCCGTGCCACTGAGCCCATTAGTCCCTACAACGCCCGGACAGCTTGAGTGGATGGGCGAAGGATCACGGTGCACTGACGCTGTAGCGAAAGTCCACTGTCTGCGAGCGAACGAAGATCCTCAGTGCTGTGAGTAATATATCTTGTGAAGTGAAATTAACCTGTGCTTATAGCAAACGCTTACCTGTGCTCTAACGAAGGCTCTGTGTGAACGAAGGTCCCCAGTGCTGTGAGTAATATATCCTGTGAAGTGAAATTAACCTGTGCTTATAGCAAACGCTTACCTGTGCTCTAACGAAGGCTCTGTGTGAACGAAGGTCCCCAGTGCTGTGAGTAATATATCCTGTGAAGTGAAATTAACCTGTGCTTATAGCAAACGCTTACCTGTGCTCTAACGAAGGCTCTGTGTGAACGAAGATCCCCAGTGCTGTGAGTAATATATCCTGTGAAGTGAAATTAACCTGTGCTTATAGCAAACGCTCACCTGTGTTCTAACGAAGGCTCTGTGTGAACGAAGAACCCCAGTGCTGTTGGTAATATATCCTGTGAAGTGAAATTAACCTGTGCTTACAGCAAACACTCACCTGTGTTCTAACGAAGGCTCTGTGTGAACGAAGACCCTCAGTACTGTGAGTAACATACTCTGTGAAGTGAAGTTAATCTGTGCTTATAGTAAATACTTGCTTGTGTTCTAACGAAAGGCTCTGTGTGAACGAAGACCCTCAGTACTGTGAGTAACATACTCTGTGAAGTGAAGTTAACCTGTGCTTATAGCAACAACTTACCTGTGTTCCAACGAAGGCTCTGTGTGAACGAAGACCCTCTGTGAACGAAGAACACCGGGGTTGATCCAAAGAGCCACGCAACCAAGACCTGAGGGAAAGAAAGAGAAAGAAGGGTGAGAAGAGTAACGACCCAGAACAACGTACCACTGCATAACTTTTATTTGATTCTGCCTCCAGGAAGAAGCGGAGCGCGCCACGGATTCTCGGACTAGAGCCCCAAAAGAGCCCCTGTCCCCAGTCTTTGTCCCAAGTGGCCCTGGAGGCGAGAAGAAGACTCATTAGTTTTAAATTGCCCTTTCCCCCTTTCCTTTTAAATATTTAATAAAATTTATTTTAACTGTAGTTACTCGTCTGTCTGTTCATTGGGGTGGTCTTGGGAAACTCCTCGAGGTGGAAGAGTTGAGAGGGGTGTGACCTTTAGTTATTCGGGTACGCCCCCGGCCGTGACACAATGGTAAAGTTTTCAATGTTACAGTTTTAAGAACGTTACATTACATACACAATGGTAACGTTTTTAATGCTAGGGTGTGCAGAAAGTTCTGATAACAAAGCAATTATAACGTTTGCAATGCTACCGTTTTAGGAACGTTACATGACATACACAATGGTAACGTTTTCCATGCTAGGGTGTGCAGAATGTTCTGATAACAAAGTTCAAGTTCAAGTCAAGTTTCACTTTATTTATCCTTAGAAAGGAAATTTAGTTTGCAGCAGGATATGTAAAAGAACAAAAACAACTAAAAGCATCACCAGATGCCATCATCAACAACATTATAAAAACAATAGACACACATCAACTCATCGACAACACAACAAACAATGGGGACACTCCTTATCCTGTAACTAATGACAGAGACCAATACACTCTACAAGTTAATATGTCATGATGAACATTAACAGAGATAATAAAATAATAAATTAACATTTACTATAAAAATTACATAAAATGTCACCTAAGTGAATTCAAGTTCCTAATAGCCACAGGAATAAAAGAATCTCTGGCACGTCTAGTTCTTAACAAAGGTATCTTAAAACGGCGACCTGAAGGGAGCAAATTAAACTCCCCAAAAAGTGGATGATCAGAACAATTTAAAATTAGATTAGCCTTCCCTTGGACCCGTTGGTCATATATATTTTGCAACTGTGGTAGCTGTACCCCAACCACCTTAGACGCAGCATTTACCAGCCTAGCTAGCTTACGCTTATTGTTCATTGAAAGGCCACTGTACCAAGCCACAATACAAAATGACAAGACAGATTGAATAAAACACTGGTAAAACAGAGTCATCAGCGTCTTACACACACGGAATGTATTCATCTTCCTCAAGAAGAAAAGTCTCTGTTGGGCCTTTTTACAGACAGCAACCGTGTTTCCCTCAAAAGATAGTTTGCTGTCAATGATGGTTCCTAAATATTTGTATTCCACTACCGTCTCAATATTCATATTTTGAATGACAGTTTGTGAACCATTGTGCTGTGATCTGCGAAAATCAATAATCATATCTTTTGTCTTGGAAACGTTAATAGAAAGATAAAAGTGTTCACACCATGTAATAAAATCATCAACTACAGGACCATGCCCATCCTCGTCATTGTTTAAAAGGCTCACTAAAACAGTATCATCTGCAAATTTTACATAGTGCCTATTCTCATACTTGCTTCTACAGTCATTTGTGTATAAAATATAAAGCAAAGGTGAAAGAACACAACCCTGAGGAGAGCCTGTAGAAGTCCTAGCTTTTGATGATAAAACACCATTTACCCTAACACATTGCGACCTATTTGACAGAAAATCCAGTATCCAGGCAATTAATTTAGAATTCAGATTAAAAAGAGACTGAAGTTTCTCAGCCAACAAAAAGGGCTGAATTGTATTAAATGCTGAGGAGAAGTCGATAAAAAGGAGACTTGCATGAGTTTTTGAGGATTCCAGATGCTGGTAAAGGGAATTTAACAATGTAAGTATTGCATCCTCGACACCTCTACTAGCCCTGTAAGCAAACTGTAAAGGGTCTAACTGGGTGATTCTCACGAAACCATTGAAACACCACGGCACTAATGATTTTAGCTATAAAATGTGTAATATAGTATTATTAAAAAGCATCAGAATTAACACAATATTGTGTTCTACCTTGCACAATGTGTGATTTCAACATAAGAATTTATAATTTGTCAATTTTATCTCATTTTCTGCTGAAATTCTCATTACCGCAATGCGTCCGGCTGTGTTTGAACATGCGTTATGCTGTAATTTAAACATATTAAAACAAAAATATTTAGAAAAAAAATAAATGGATGTTTGCTAGACTACTTTAGATAACAGAAAAATAATTTACTGAATATTCATGTATAATAATAATGAAGAAAAATTAGGAAATTGATGTGTCCATGCCTGATGTTCTCATCCTCCGCAACACTTTTTGAGAACAGTTTAAGCACACATACAAAATTTTAATAAAGTTTGATTTTGAGTGACCAAGCAGATGGACCAGTTACTTCAAGATGGCTACCAGGTAAGATCATCTCTTTATATCTTTCCAGTTAAATTTGAAATATTCTCTTGTCAGAATGATTACACGACATTTTGATTATCATTACCGAAACAGGTAGTTTTCTACATTTCGAAAATTGTTTGATTTACAATTTTTTATGAAAATGTTCTTTATTAAAGTCTAATTATATGCACTGAATAAAAAATTAGCAAAGCCTACGTGGCTTCTCTATTTTTAGCAAAACATACTGGGGTACCTCATCCTCCGCAACACCATTCTCATATACCGCAACCATTTAATAGCAGTTGCGGTAAAGAGAACTTCTGTTTCGGAAATGAGAATTTAAGCATATTGTTTATTACATTTAAATATCTCTTATGAATTGAATATAAATTTAAAATGTAATAACTGTTGATATTTTGCTTTATGATGCTTCATTGTAGACAGTCAGCAAGTGAGAAAAAAGCTTTAGCAAAGGCCAGGTTGACAAAGTTCAGGGAGAAACTTAACAGCAACCCAGAATGGCTAGAGGAGTACAGAAGAAAGGAGAGAGAGAGGTTAGGTTTGGAGATGTTACTAGCAGGTGTAATTAGCAAAAAACACACTACAGTGTTAGGAAATGTACATGACAAACACACAACACAACGCAACAAGTCTATACTATATGATGATGTGTACATAAATTTTTTTCTCCCATGTTGTGAGACATGCTAATTTAATGTTATGCTTTCTTTCCACTTTCAGGTATCAAAAACAACCTAGCGATGGCACGCCACGCATCTAAACGCTGCAACATCAGTTGGATCACAAGATCCACAAAGTTGGTTCCCTTTCAGTCTGTCACGACGTGACGTCTCCGTTCCCTTCCTTCAGGGAACGAGGGTTACATACGTAACCGAGACGATCCCATGCGTGCCAGCATCTCCGCTACCTGCGACCGCACAACGCGCGCTGTCTGCAGCATCAGATTGCTGCCTGGGGGCGAGGGACAAAGGGAGACTAAAGGCGGCACCTCCTTTCTGCGCAGTGCGTGAGTCACCGACACCAGAGAGGATGGCCTAAAAGCGCCCGGCGCTGTGACAGAAAGCGGGTTGCTGCGCAATTCATTAGGACTGTGCGTTAACCCTTTCCGCCTCTGCTGTCTTCGCAGCATGTGGGTCGTGTTCGAGAGTGGGGGAGGGCGTGTTGTAGACGCTTATGTGAGGACGGGGCCTGGGGCGAGCAACACAAAACCAACTGAGGAGAAAAATGCTCTGTTTTTGAGCGGCTTCATTCCGGACGGCAGTCCCCCAGGACCCAGTTTCTTGCATCATATCTTGGAGGATTTGTGCCAGGGACTCTTGTGATGCACCACCGGTTCTGGTCCATGAGACACAGGGTGGTGAGGTAGGAAGTGGCTCATAGCCTTAGAGCTCTTCACCGCTTCCGAGAAATGCTCCGTGATTGTGCCACCGTGTCACCAAACAGGCCGGATGGAGAAACAGGCGTGACTGTGCATGGCCACCATGAGTGGTCTTCGTGGCCCTTAGCGTGAAATCCGTAACCATTCTCAGATCCCTGAAGGTATTTAGATCCGTGCTGGCCTCATCCAGAGCCTTAAGCACCTGCGCCTAAAAGATCTGTAGGACCGCCATAGTGTGCAATGCAGACAGAGCCTCTCTCGGCGCGGGTATGCTTTTTCGGACAGGTGTGCTGTCATGAGGCTTCACTACCCTCAAAGATGCGCCACACCATCCAAGGAAGTGGACAAGGGGCAGAGGTGAGCAGCCACAGCGTCCTTGATGGGGGGAATACACAGGTAGCCTACCTAAGAAAAAAAATGGGGGGAGGGGTAGCCCACGCTTTGGTGACTTTCCTCCGAGCATCAGCAGGGCGGCCTGAGTGAAGAAAACAAAAGTCAAGCTTGCTTCTCTGGGGTTCTTGTGGGGTGCTCCACTCAATCTCCAAGTCCTGCACGGCTTTGAAGAGAATGCGCACCAGTTCCTTGTAGAAGGATGGCTGTGTGTCTGATGCACCACGTGGAGCCTGGTCCCAGTCTCCATCCAACGCTGTCAGAGACATCTCATCTTCCTCCGCCGGAAACCCAAAGGAAACAGACCTGGCGGCTCCCGGTTCAGGACACAAGCACTCGGCGACAAACTGAACCGGTTGAGCGAGGGGAGGACGACCACCAGCGGCTCTTTGCCGGCAGTGGGACACTGCAGTAAGAAACCTTCAAGGGCGATGTTGAGCCGGGTCCTGAGCACCTTCATCGGGAGATCCTCACAATAAGGGACACCCTGAGCCAACAATTGCCGCCTTTGGGTGGAGAAGCCCCAAGCAGAGCACACAGAGCTCGTGTGAATTGGGTGGGTCGATCAGACCTCCGCACCACAAGCAGATTTGCGACATCCCGGAACACAGAGAGGACTGCTTACATTTCAACCTGAATTCAATTTTGCTGCCTATGAAGTCTGTCCTAAAGCATTTCTCGGAGCTGCCATTATGCAGCCAAAGTCATTGTCTCATAAGGCAGCGAGGGAACAAGTCAGCTGTCTAAACTTTCGGATACAGCCTCTCTCTCTCTCTCTCTCTCTCTCTGTGCGCATGCGTTGAGTGAGTGAACGGAGTGCGGCGAGTGTGTTGGAGTCGGATCTACGGCGTGAGTGAGTTTTCTATCTTTTTTCTATCCTTGCGGTTCTATTTGTTTAAGTGGAAAGATTAAAAGTTTGTGGGTGTGTGTGAGTCGCGTCGTCGATCAGTGTGTACTGATCGCCATGGCGGCGTCTCAGCACGCGAGTTTGGAAAGTTTAACGCGCAGGCATGGCGTTAAAGTCATGCCTGCAGAGCGTTGTTCTGTGGAGGATTGTGTCATAGCTGTTGCTGCTGTTGTTGGTTATGATTGCATTATGTCTGCATCTAGAATGAATAGCGCAATAGTGATGTTTTTGAACAGTGTTGAGAAAGTGAACGAAGTAGTGGAGGCTGGGATTGTTGTTAATGATTCTCTGACTTCGGTCATGCCTCTTGTGCAACCCTCAAAGAGAGTAATATTGTCAAACATTCCGCCTTTTATTAAAGACGAGGTGCTTGAAAGAGAATTGTCCAGACACGGAAAACTTGTGTCAAAAATTAAGAAAATTTCACTAGGATGTAAATTACCACAGTTGAAACATGTTGTATCCTTTAGGAGGCATGTGTTTATGATTTTGAATAATCACAATGAAGAGCTTAACCTGGCCATGAAATTCAAGATTGATGATTTTGATTATGTTATTTTTGCTACTTCGGAGTCGATTAAGTGTTTCGGTTGTGGACGAGAGGGTCACGTGATACGCGCTTGTCCTGATAAGAGTGCAGATCAGAATCATAATGCAGCAGAACCAGTGTCTAATGATGAAATTGGCGATCGTGGGAATAAAGAAAATGAGAGGGAAGCTGCAAATGAAAAGGTACATGAAGGTAGTGTTTCTGAGGCCAGTGAGCAGGTCTTATTAGAAGATGCTTTGAATGTTGACATGGAAGAGGATCAGAGTATATTTAAAACACCAACTTTGAAAAGGAAAACCAAGGATAAAGGAAAAGAAAAAAGGGTTAGCAAAAAAGCTACTGGAGTAAGGGAACCCCGCGGGTTCGTGTCAAAAATGCCATTCGCAGAATGTGACAGTGTCCCTATCGTGGGGGCGAGGGATCGTACGGCCCAATTGTCAGCCCCGGCTCCATTAACTTAGTGGCCGATCGTCACCCTACCATTACCCCGTCCCCCTCCCTGACCATATCCATAGTGGCCGTACGGACGCCTCTAGGGGCGCCCTAGGGTCACGGGGGTGCCCCCCACCACCCCCCCGAGCCCCCCACTGACACGAAACCACTATTTGTCCATTTGCCCATTATCTGTGCGGATTTAGTGTCCAACCCCTTCCGACACTCGGACACGCCCCCCAGGACACGCCCCCAATGACACGAACCCACTATTTGCCCATTATTGGTGCGGATCGACCCCCTGACCCCTGCTGACCACCCCCCCGACCCCCCCCACTGACACGAACCCACTATTTGTCCATTTGCCCATTATTGGTGCGGATCGACCCCCTGACCCCTCCTGACCACCCCCCCGACCCCCCCCACTGACACGAACCCACTATTTGTCCATTTGCCCATTATTGGCGCGGATCGACCCCCTGACCCCTCCTGACCACCCCCCCGACCCCCCCCACTGACACGAACCCACTATTTGTCCATTTGCCCATTATTTGCGTGGATCGACCCCCTGACCCCACCTGAGCACACCCCGACCCCCCCCCCCCCACTGACACGAACCCACTATTTGTCCATTTGCAGACTATTTTTTTGGGAAACGGTCCGAACCCCAAACGGACGTCACGGGCCCGGCTTACGTCCCCTCTAGTGCCCTGTGGCGCAGAGTTCGACGCGAAAATGTCGTCCCTGTCCGTTTTTGCTCAATTTGGACCCTAGCTCCACCAAACCACCCCTACCCCCTCCTCCTCCACCGGCCGTTAGCTTGCCAGTCGTCCGTTTCGAGATCCGGCCCGTCTCGGGGTCCTGGGGACGTAGTGACACGAACCAGGTACGAAAAATAACATTGCTTTAATGGAGACGTGTCAGTGCCGTCACGCGGCCCCGTAAGGGCGCGCGGCTTCGAAACGCACGTGGTAGCGCAGCGCGGACGGCCCCGCCGAGGAATCCGCCGGCCCACCCGCCGCGAACCTTTCGTGACGCTACTTGCCAACCCTAACCCTAGGCGTTTTGCGATCGCACCGGGAGGCACAGCGAGGGCGCTGTGGGCACGGCGTACGCCGAATGCGCGCGGGCTTCGGAGACGTTGTGCGCGGGCCCTCTAAGGTCGTAGAGACTCTAATGAGGGTTCGTTGGAAAGCCCCCGACGAGACCTTTCCAACGAGCTCAAGTTCGAGGGCGTGACACTCTCTGGGGCGGAGCTAAGGGCATTTTAATAAAATAACTCATTTTTTATATCTCCGGAAGGGAAGGTCCTAGAGACTTGGGGGTAGGGGCGTTTTGAAGGGCTCGGAGAGACCTTTCGAACGACACCAGACTCGAGTCTCTACGATGTTCCCTCGCCGAGATATAGTTTTCGACTTTTGAATTTTTTTGAAAAAGTCTTGTTTTCAGAGCTCGTTTACTCGGCCTGGGAAGGACGTAGAGACTCCATGCTGATGTCGTTGGAAAGCCCCGGACTAGGCCTTTCCAACGAGCCCGGGTTCGAGGGCGTGGGTTACTTAGGGGCGGAGCTACGGTCAATTGAAAATAGAAAATGTGTGACAAATCTCAAGTTTAGGGGTCTATTTCTCGTCTCCGGAAGGTCGTAGAGACTCGAGTGAGGGTTCGTTGGAAAGGCCCGGACGAAGGCGTGACGCTCTCTGGGGCGGAGCTAAGGGCATTTGAATAAAATAACTCGTTTTTTATATCTCCGGAAGGGAAGGTCCTAGAGACTTGGTAGTGGGGGCGTTTTGAAGGGGGCGGCGACACGGAACGACAGGGGTACCCCTTACGTCATTTTGTTGAACAACATTTTTTACGTCCCCGGATTTTGTTCGAACCTGCTTACGCAAGAAGAGGGGGTCGGGCCGTGCGCGGAAACGCGCGTCTCGGCGCTGTGAATCGTTGCGGAGCGGAGATACGGCACTGACACGTGTCATCGATTCCATTCAAAAAAAATAGTGTGTTCGTGTACACGTCGAAATTGCGCGAAAGTTACCTTGACGCGATCTGGGCGTCGTCCGCGTCACGGATACGCGGTCGAAATCGCTGAGGCTCTAAAGGAAATCAATGACACAAACCCATTATTTGTCCATTGGCAGACTATTTGCACGTACGTGTCAGGCCTCTATCTCGGCACAGGAACGAGCTAGGAGGGTGGGACCTGCGCACCTGTTATAGTCTCGGCACGCTCGACGCATGGTGCGAGTTTGGTGAAGATCGGAGGAGGTCGAAATTTTGGTCAAAAAAAGACCAAAGGGGTACCCCTTACGTCTTTTTTTTGGACCAAATTTTAAAAGTTGGCGGATTTAGCTCAAACCGCTCACGCGTGATGAGGGAGTCGCGCTGTGCAGATGAACGCGCGTCTCGGGGCGGTGACTCGTTGTGGGGCGGAGCTACGGCACTGACACGTGTCAGCGATTCCATTCAAAAAAAAAATAGTGTGTTCGTGTACACGTCGAAATTGCGCGAAAGTTACCTCGACGCGATCCGGGCGTCGTCCGCGTCGAATCCACGCGGTCGAAATCGCTGAGGCTCTAAAGGAAAAAAATGACACGAACCCATTATCCGTCCATTGCCAGACTATTTGCACGTACGTGTCAGGCCTCTATCTCGGCACAGGAACGAGCTAGGAGGGTGGGACCTGCGCCATCGTCTTAGTCTCGGCAGGCTCGACGCATGGTGCGAGTTTGGTGAAGATCGGAGGAGGTCAAAATGATCGGTCAGGAATACACGACCGGGGTACGCCTTAACGCCTCAGTCTCGGCACGCTCTACGCGTGGTGCGAATTTGGTGAAGATCGGGCGAATAATGGGCAAATGGACGAATAGTGGGTTCGTGTCATGGGGGGGGGGTCGGGGGGGTGGTCAGGTGGGGTCAGGGGGTCATCCCGCACAAATAATGGGCAAATGGACAAATAGTGGGTTCGTGTCAGTGGGGGGGGTCGGGGGGGTGGTCAGGAGGGGTCAAGGGGTCAATCCGCACCAATAATGGGCAAATGGACAAATAGTGGGTTCGTGTCAGTGGGGGGGGTCGGGGGGGTGGTCAGGAGGGGTCAGGGGGTCAATCCGCACCAATAATGGGCAAATGGATGAATAGTGGGTTCGTGTCAGTGGGGGGGGGGTCGGGGGGGTGGTCAGCAGGGGTCAGGGGGTCGATCCGCACCAATAATGGGCAAACGGACGAATAGTGGGTTCGTGTCATTGGGGGCGTGTCCGGGAGGCCAATGGGCAAGTGTCACCATAGTGGGTCCAGGGCCCCGTGGACACGCGCCCCCTAACTGCAGAGCGCATATCGCACCGAAAACAGGCCTCCTGAAAGGGCCCCTTGCTCGGCTCGGGGGGGGGGGCAGTGTCGCGGAAACGCCCGTCGGCCTCACCGCCCGACCCGAACCTTTGATCCGCGGCGCCCGATCGGCCGTGAAAAATTTCGGGGGGCCGGCGCGCAAGGGACACGAACCCGCGTACATTTCCAGACGGCTAACAGCTCCGTGTCCTCAGTTCCCTAAGGCGAGTAGTTGTTAGGCGAGTAAGGGAGATGGACTCAGAGTTGAGCAATGTTGAAGAGTCTGTTGTGGATTGTGATGGTGAGTCTTCAGACTCTGTGAGCTCATTCTCACAGAAACGATCTGTACGCAGTGCTTATACTTTGGAAAAAATTAAAAAGTTCCTTCAGACAACGAAAGGCATGAAAGGTGTAAAGGTAGAGGATTACTTTCCAGATCGTGAGCTGTTTATAAATTCAACCAGGGCTTTAATGAAAGAGGCAGCTTTTACTGAGCAGGAAGTCTTTAGGCTGAAGAAAATTGTACAGAAGTTAAAACTAAATTTATTGAATGATGAATTTGAATCAGTCTAATTGCTCTTCTTTCTTTTTGAAATGTTTGTTGCTGGTGTGCTCATATTATCTTTTTATGAGTAGAATAAGAGTGGGCACACTTAATTTAAATGGTGCAAGAGACATTAAGAAAAGAGCAATGCTTTATAATTTGATTAAACAAAAGAAAATGGATGTAATGCTGGTCCAGGAAACTCATAGTGATGGTCTTAATGAGAATGACTGGTTAATGGAATGGGATGGGTTAGCTACTTTAAGTCACAAAAATCATTGTAGTGGTGGTTTAGCTGTACTTTTTAGAAAAAGCTTTAAACCAGTATCATATGAGATAGAACATGTTATTGAAGGACATTTAATGAAAGTAACAGCAAAGTTTGAAAAAATGATTTTGGTTTTTATAAATGTGTATGCTCCTGTTGTTGGTCCTGAAAGAGTTGTTTTTTTAAATAAATTAAGTGATATTCTGTCAAACTGTAAAATTGAAGAGTTTATGTTTATTGGAGGGGATTTTAATTGCACAGCAAACGATACATTGGATAGGAATCATAAAGAGCCGCATCTAGCTTCTCAATATGCTATAAGAAAGCTCATAGCTGAACATGATTTGTGTGATGTTTGGAGAAATCTATTTAAAGAACAAAGACAGTATACATGGGCTCAAGTAAGAGAAAATACTATCTCAATGGCTAGATTGGATAGGTTCTATTGTTTTAAATACCATTTTAATGTTATTAAGAAATGTGAAATTGTGCCTAGTGGTTTTTCGGATCACAGTTTAGTGATCTGTAGTGTTTTCATTACCAATATAAAGTCTAAGAGTGCTTACTGGCATTTTAATACTTCATTGTTGCATGATCAATTTTTTAAGGATGTTTTTAGTTTTTTTTGGAAACAATTTAGTGCTAGGAAAAATGATTTTAGTTCCTTACAGCAATGGTGGGATTATGGTAAAAAAGAGATACAGCAACTGTGCCGTCAGTACACTTTTAACGTTTCTAAAGATATTTCCCAATCATTGAAAACCCTAGAGATTGAAATAGTGGAACTTCAGAATTTGGTTGAGTCCACTGGAAATCGAGGACATATTGAGCTCCTCAAAGCTAAAAAGAAGACATTAGATAACCTGTTAGGCATCAGAGCACAGGGAGCTTTGATTCGTTCGCGTTTTCAGAGTGTGGTGGAAATGGATGGTCCAACAAAATTCTTTTTTGGTTTGGAAAAAAAGAATGGCCAGAGCAGATTTATACACTCTTTATATGCATTGGATGGTACAGAAATTATAGAGCCTAAAGAAATTAGGAAAAGAGCTGTTTGTTTTTATTCTGAGCTTTACAAAAGTGAATATACAGAGGCAGATGAGCTGGCCAGCTCTTTCTTTTTAGGCTTACCCAAGGTGTCAGTTAAGGCCAAATGTTCGCTTGAGAGACCACTTTCAGCATCTGAACTGCATGTTGCTCTGCAGAGCATGGATTGCGGTAAGGCTCCTGGAATTGATGGTCTGCCAATTGAGTTCTATAAAGTGTTTTGGTCTGTGCTGGGGAATGATCTGCTGTCTGTGCTCAATGATAGTTTGACCGGAGGGTTACTACCTTTGAGCTGCAGGAGGGCAGTCATTACCCTGCTTCCCAAAAAAGGGGATTTAAAGGAAATAAAGAATTATCGCCCCGTTTCACTTTTGTGTTCTGATTTAAAGCTCTTTTCTAAAGCGTTGGCCATTAGATTGAGGAATGTAGTTGGGCAGGTCATCCATCATGATCAAACTTACTGTGTGCCTAACAGGTCTATTTTTGATAATGTGTATTTAATTCGGGATATTTTGGATGTCTCTAGGTTATTGGACATAGACACTGGTCTTATTTCTCTAGATCAGGAAAAGGCATTTGACCGAGTTGAGCACAGCTATCTCTGGCGTACGTTAGAGGAGTTCGGTTTCAGCTCTGGTTTTATTGCTATGATAAGGGTATTGTATCAAGATGTTGAGAGTGTACTGAAAATTAATGGTAGTTTGAGTGCTCCTTTTAAAATAAAGAGAGGTATTCGACAAGGTTGTGCGCTCTCTGGAATGTTGTATGCTCTTGCCATTGAACCTTTATTGGTAAAGATTAGAGAACGCATTGAAGGTTGGACCATACCATGTTCTGGAGCAAATTTTAAGTTGTCTGCTTATGCAGATGATATTATTGTTTTGGTTAAAGGTCAAAGTGATATTGATCTTCTTAAAGAAATAATTGATAACTTTGGTGTAATTTCCTCTGCTAAGGTTAATTGGTCAAAAAGCGAAGCCATAGCAAGTGGTATATGGTCCCATGGTCTTCCTAATTTACCAGGTGGATTGTCCTGGAAAAGGGATGGGTTAAAATATTTAGGAGTTTATGTTGGTAATGATGCAATGTTAAGCAAAAACTGGGAAGGAGTTTTAGAAAAAGTAAAAGGGAGGTTGGAAAAATGGAAATGGCTTTTGCCAAAAATGTCTTTTAGAGGGAGGGTTATAATAATTAATAACCTGGTGGCTTCAGCTTTATGGCATCGTTTGGCATGCGTTGATCCTCCAAGTGGACTTTTGAGTAAAATTCAAGCCAGTTTGGTGGATTTTTTTTGGAGTACCTTTCATTGGATACCTCAGAGTATACTTTTTTTACCTAGAGACGAAGGAGGACAAGGACTTATTCATTTACCCAGCAGAGGGGCAGCTTTTCGACTTCTTTTTATTCAAAGGTACCTAACAGGACCTGAGGATTTAGTTTGGCGAAAGGTGGCAGATGTTATTTTTAATCAAGCTGGGAGAATGGGTTTGAACTCTGCTTTGTTTTTGATGGACTTGAGAAAGCTACAGTGCAATGGACTGACTCCTTTTTATAGGGGACTTTTTAAAGTTTGGGAATTACTTGAAAAGCGGCGGTTGGAGACAACATCCTCGTTATACTGGCTTTTGGAGGAACCTCTTGTACATGGAGCTCGGCTCGATGTTACTAGTAGAGTTGCACCTGGAATGCTTCATTCTTTAGTTTCCACTAAGACATTAAAACTGCTTCATTTGTTGGAGTTTGCTGGACCTGGTTTAAACGATGCTCTGTCCTTGGCCTCACATCTAGGTGTGCGGTCAGTACGGCAAGTAGAAAAAGTTCTGGATACTTTTAAACAGGAACTTACAGAGGAAGAACATAATATGTTAAGTGACTTTTATAATGGTATATTGGTTCCTGATAATACAGATCCCTTTCCAAGTATTTTTTTCAGCCCAAATCTCAAAGGACTGTCTGGACCTTTTCTGGATTTGAGAGGGCTGGAAGATCTAAGTTTGCAGGATGTTCAAAGCAAAGTGTTATATAAATGTTTTGTAAAAGTTTTGAATAAAGCAACCTTAAAAGAACGTAATGATGCAGTGTGGAGAGAGAAATTGGGTCTTGATGATGAAGTTAAACCTGTTTGGAGAGTTTTATATAAACCTCCAATTGAAAAACGTACAGGTGACCTTCAATGGAGAGTTTTACACGGCGCAGTTGCTGTAAATGCTTTTGTGAGTGTTATTAATCCCAGTGTATCAAGTGATTGTCCTTTCTGTGGAATGAGGGAGACAATTTTTCACTGTTTTTTAGAATGTTCAAGATTGTATGATTTGTTTTGTTTTCTTGATGTATTTTTTGTAAATTTTGGAGAAAAATTTTCTTCTGAGATTTTTATTCTTGGCCCCAAGTATAGTGTGGCGCAGAGAATAAAGAGTCAATTGTTGAATTTTTTAATTGGGCAAGCTAAACTTGCTGTTTACATGACTCGGAAAACAAAATAGAAGGTAGAGAAGGACAACATGTGGTTATTGTTTTTAAAAATTTGGTAAAAGCAAGGCTTATGATTGATTTTAAGTTTTATAAAATGATGAATGATTTAGAAAGTTTTTTGCAAAAATGGTGTTTTAATGAAGCTATTTGTACGGTCATAGAAGAAATGTTGATTTTTACTACCTTGTTGCAATGATTTTTCTGTCCTTTGTATTTGTTGTATTGATTGTGTGATAATTAAATAAAGTGTGTTGAAATCTCTCTCCGTCTCTCTTTCTCTCTCTCTCTCTCTCTCTCTCTCTCTCATCGAAACAGATACAGAATGGTAAAAGGTCAGAAGACCAAATCATATCCAGCAAGGAAATATTTTTCATCTTATTTACACAAATGTTTTGTGATATCCAGCTGACATTAGCTGGCCATTTCTCAATCCGATGGCTGCAGCCTTCAGAGCTCGCATTTGTAGGCAGCATATGTCATCAAGACCATCTTATTTCAGTATGTTAAATGCATAAATGGGGACTTAAATATGACACAAAGGAATATTAATATAAGCCTTCCTGTTCTCATGTTTTTTCTTTAATATTTTTTTCAAAGACTACACAATAAAACAGTTTTGAACTTGAACGCATGATGCTGTAAATATTATCAGACTTTTAACTTTAAAATTTGTTTTTAACAAAATCTCAGGCTAGTATACGTATTCTCATTACCGAAATAATTAACCTCATTTCCGAAACCTATGTATCATTACCGCAACAGATGCTTATTAAATGTTAATTTCATTAATAGCAGCATAATACTTTGATTTTAAATGCATGTGCAGAATCTCCAAATTATGTTCTTTCAGGTTTGTCATGTCATTTTGAAAATGTGTCAGGTTTCTTCGAAATATATAAAAAAAATAGTTGTAAATTGTGGAAGGTGTTGCGGTATATGAGCTAAATAAAACAAAATAAAAAAACGTTAAATTTAAAATATATATTATTTCAGAATTTCAATTTACTGTGCATGACTATTAATAATAAATTTTTAAAAATGTGAAAATATATTAGCTTTTCTAACAGTGTTGATGTTTTCTGACTGTTGCGGTAATGAGCTTTTTTAGGACTTATTTTTGAAATTATGTTACAAAAAGTGTTAAATGATAAGTAAAAGTTTTTAAATTAATGTTCCCATATACTTCAGACTTTGTTTCTAATGTCTGGTGGAAAAAAAAAGTAAATTTAAGCAATTTTTACATTTTCATGCTTGACATTTTTACAACCAAGTTTTCGTGAGAATCACCCACCTGCTCTTCAACATGCTTCAGTAACTCCTGCTTCATCAACTTCTCAAAAGTCTTCATCACCAAAGAGGTGAGAGCTACAGGTCGAAAGTCATTTAAAACCTTGGGGTTCTTACACTTAGCTACAGGAATAATTGTCGAGTGTTTCCAAATTTTTGGCACTGTGTGTGTCTGAAGTGATTGAGTAAAAATCACTTTAAAGATCTCACTTAACTGACCAGCACAAGACTTAAGTACTTGACCACTGATATTGTCCGGGCCAGGACTTTTCCTGACATTAATTTGTTCAAATAATGATTTGACCTTAGATACATCAATATCAAAAACACAAGTACAATCACTGACCGAATCATCACACATGTAGCTAATTTTTCCACTAAAATCACTGTTGGAAAATCTCATGTAGAAACTATTTAATTCATTCGCTAAATGCTCATCAGAATCAAAACCATTTAATGATACAGTGCTAGAACCTTTTTGTAGACCTGTCATAAGCTTCATTCCATTCCATACAGATCTGATATCGTACTCACTGAATTTAGATTCAATTTTCCTTTTATACTGAAGTTTAGCCTTTGCTATTTCCGCACGTACAACCTTCCTAATTTCAGCATATGCAATTTTATCACCACTATTGAAAACAGTCCTCTTCTTCCTTAACAGATTTTTCAGTTCTTTAGATATCCAAGGCTTATTATTAGGATAGGAAACAACTGTCTTAGTTGGGATCACACTGTCCACACAGAAAGAGATATAACTACATACTGCATCAGTCAGTTCATCAATGTTGTTGGATGTGTCTTCTTGAAAAACTGACCAGTCAGTACAATCAAAACAGCCTTGTAGGGCCAAAGTACTCTCTTCGTTCCACACTTGTACCACACGTGTCTGAACTTTGTCTCTATGTAGCACAGGTCTGTACATGGGCAAAAGATGCACCACATTGTGGTCAGAAAAACCTAAAGGAGGACCCGCAACAGACTTATAGGCTCCCTTAATAGAGCCATAGCAAAGATCCAATAGTCTGTCCCTACGAGTGTGGCAAGTAACATACTGGGAAAAACTGCTCAGCGACTTCTTACAATTGACATGATTAAAATCACCAAGAAAGAAGCACGGGGCATCAGGAGAAATAGATTGTAACTTTTGAGCTACTGAAAAGATGACATCAGAGGCGGATTTTATGTCTGCTCTAGGGTGGATGTACACTACTGTCAGGAATATTTGGGGGAATTCCCTAGGCAGATAGAATGGTCTGACGGACACTGACAATAGCTCGATGTCCGGTAAACAAATCTGTTCGCGCACAGTGGCGCTGTTGCACCACTTTGGATTAATGTACAAACAAACACCCCCACCGTGGTGCTTCCCCGTCATGTCTGGGTCACGGTCCAACCGGATCGGAACCCCGAAACCCTCAATGCTCATAGCAGAATCCACGTCAGTGTCAGACAGCCACGTCTCAGTAAAGGCCATCACACAAGCCTCCCTAAACTCACGCAAAGAGTCCACACAGGTTTGCAGTTCATCAATCTTATTCCTTAATGATTGGACATTAGCCAGCAGTATCGTTGGTAAGGTAAGACGTTTCTTTTTCATAAATTTTTTCAAACGTAGTCGCACTCCGCCCCGTCTCCCTCTCTTCCTGATTTGTTTACCAGGTGTAATCGAACGCCTCAAACCTTGTAACGAAGAATTGTCACTGAGTAGAAAATCAAGACGATCAAACTCCCCGCGACTTAATAACCGGGTTGCATCTAGGTCCACCACATAATTGTTTGATTTAAATCCCAGGAGAAAGTCCCTTGTGTATTGAATCCTGTCGGGCTTCACAAACATGCCCCGTGCGATGTTCAGCACGATTGTCAGGAGTAGAATGAAGAATATCTCCATTGTTGGGTCCGATAAATGCAACAAACACTCGTACACACACTAAAATAATTATTAAAAAATAAAAACGTTGTAGTTTAAACATAAAGACGTAAACACTATAAACAAACGAGCACAGACACCTGCTACCGGGTCGCCTGCAAATGAGCCG
Organism: Paramisgurnus dabryanus; assembly: GCF_030506205.2. Taxonomy (NCBI): domain Eukaryota; kingdom Metazoa; phylum Chordata; class Actinopteri; order Cypriniformes; family Cobitidae; genus Paramisgurnus; species Paramisgurnus dabryanus. The sequence continues at coordinate 4,697,365 of NC_133352.1, forward strand.
CGCCCCTTCCCAAAGCAATTATAACGTTTGCAATGCTACCGTTTTAAGAACGTTACATGACATACAAAATGGTAATGTTTTCAATGTTAATGTTTTAAGAACGTTACATTACATACACAATGGTAACGTTTTCAATGTTACCGTTTTAAGAACGTTATATTACATACACAATGGGAACGTTTTCAAGGCTAGGGTGTGCAGAATGTTCTGCTAACAAAGCAATTTTATCGTTTGCAATGCTACCGTTTTAAGAATGTTACATTACATACAAAATGTAAACGTTTTCAATGTTACAGTTTTAAGAACGTTACATTACATACACAATGGTAACGTTTTTAATGCTAGGGTGTGCAGTATGTTCTGATAACAAAGCAAATATAACGTTTGCAATGCTACAGTTTTAAGAATGTTACATTACATACACAATGGTAACGTTTTCAATGTTACAGTTTTAAGAACGTAACATTACATACACAATGGTAACGTTTTTAATGCTAGGGTGTGCAGAATGTTCTGATAACAAAGCAAATATAAAGTTTGCAATGCTACCGTTTTAAGAACGTTACATTACATACACAATGGTAACGTTTTTAATGCTAGGGTGTGCAGAATGTTCTGATAACAAAGCAAATATAACGTTTGCAATGCTACCGTTTTAAGAATGTTACATTACATACACAATGGTAACGTTTTCAATTTTACAGTTTTAAGAACGTTACATTAACTACACAATGGTAACGTTTTTAAGGCTAGGGTGTGCAGAATGTTCTGCTAACAAAGCAATTTTAATTGTTTGCAATGCTACCGTTTTAAGAACGTTACATTACATACACAATGGTAACGTTTTTAATGCTAGGGTATGTAAAACGTTCTGCTAACAATGCATTTATAACATTTGCAAAGCTACCGTTTTAAGAACGTTATATTACATACAAAATGGTAATGTTTTCAATGTTGCCGTTTTAAGGACGTTAGATTACATACACAATGGTAACGTTTCCAATGCTAGGGTATGTAGAACGTTCCGCTAACAATGCAATTGTGATGTACTTCAATAACGAGGCAAGGCACACGTTTCTTAACTTTATAAGAGGTCTCTCAGCATAACATACAACTCACACATGAGGGTATACAGGCTCAACCATTTGTCCTGACCTGCGCAGAAAGGCACACCCACTAAACTAACGGCAAGCCATTAGGGACCACCTGTAATGCACATATTTAACAGTATTAAATACACCACATTACCCCCCCTTTAAAACTAAAGGTAATCTCCACAGAGCATAAACATATAACACCAACTTAAAACTATACTGCTTAGTGTAGTGAACCGGATAGTGATTTCACCCCGGTTAATGAAACAAAAGCATGTTTAACCATACAATAACTCAACCCTCTTATATAATTGAACAAGCCCCAGTATCAACTATATTTAATCTCTATAACGTGACGGCCGCTTAGTCACGCGCTCCGAGCGCCTCAAAGTCACTGTTTCTGGATCAGGCAACCCGGGCTGGTCCAGCGTTAAAGGTGGTGGTGCAGGTGCTGCGGAAACTGACACAGCAAGGTCAGTCTCCTGCTCAGATGACTGAGTTGCTTCCTTAGACTCTGAATTTGAAACACCCTGAGGGTATCGAGGTCGCAACTGATCTCCGTGACGTCTGTACACTTGGTCAGTTAACTCTCCCTGCACCCGGTATGACACCGGACCTGTCTGTTGTGTAACTACTCCAGGGATCCATTTGGGTTTATCTCCTGCAGTATTGCGTAGATACACAGGATCATCCACATCAAAGTGTCTCTCAGCAGCCCGATGGTCATGTTCCTCCTTCTGCTGATACTGCCTCCTCCTCACCTTCATGGCGATGTTAGGCTTTAGGAAGTCCAATCGCGAACGCACATGTCTCTTCAAATGCAAATCTGCAGGTGACTCACCTGTTGCACTATTGGGGGTTGTGCGATATCGCAGTAGGAAATGTGAGATTTTGTCCTCAACACTCAAATCCTCTCCATTCAGCTTCCTCATGCCTGCTTTGAATGTGGCAACATACCTCTCAGCGAGGCCATTAGTAGCTGGATGCCTTGGTGCACCAGTAGTATGAAGGATCCCGTTCCTTTTCATGAACAGCTGAAACTCATCTGATGTGAAAGTTGTGGCATTGTCTGTGACAACTTGCTCTGGCAATCCATATGATGCAAAAAGTCTCCGAAGTCTCGAAATGGTTGCGGAGGATGTTATTTGTGCCATTTTGAAAACTTCCAGCCACTTAGAATATGCATCGACAACTATCATAAACATGTGACCCATGAACGGCCCAGCAAAGTCAATGTGGAGTCTTTTCCAAACATCTCCTGGAAACTCCCAGGGGTGCAGAGGGACTAGACGTGGCATACGCTGCTCCAACTGGCACCTATCACACTGTTAACAGGTTTTTTCAACGTCCATGTCTACATGTGGCCACCAGACATATTGCCTTGCAATGGTTTTCATCTTCACAATGCCAGGGTGTCCGCTGTGGATCTCATTTAGCACTGCTGCTCTCAGATTTGTCGGCACCACTACTCTTGTTCCCCATAGAACACAACCTTGCTCAACAGATAGTTCTTCTTTTTTTTTGTAGTACACTTTCAGTTCTTCTGATATGTCTTTCGGCCACCCTTCCATGATGTATCTGTACAGCCTAGATAGCTCCGCATCCTTACGTGTTGCCTTCGAAATTTGTTTTGCACTCAGTGGTGCATCTTCCAGGTGCTCACAGATTAGTGCATGTAGGTATGCCGTCATAGTCTCTGTTCCTGCATCTGTAGTTTCAGGCAGGGGGACACGAGACAGACCATCTGCATTTCCGTGTTCTTCTGACTGGCGATAGATTATGTGGTAGTCATAGGCCGACAGTATAATAGCCCATCTCTGTATACGCGCTGCTGCCATTGTTGGAAGTCCTTTATGTTCTCCAAACAGCGTGAGCAGGGGTTTATGGTCTGTGATTAAATTGAATTTCCGCCCCCACAGATATTGGTGGAACTTCTTCACTCCATACACCAGACTCAACGCCTCCTTTTCAATTTGCGAATAGTTCTTTTCCGCAGGTGAGAGCGTACGAGAAGCATAGGCTATTGGATGTTCTTGTCCATCATGTGTCGTGTGCTGAATAACGGCTCCAATGCCGTATGCCGAAGCATCACATGCGAGAGAAAGCGGCAGGTTTGGATCATAGTGAACTAACACCTTGTCACTGGCCAATATTTCTTTGCACCTATCAAAAGCGTTCTGTTCCACTTTACTCCACTCCCATTTTGTTTGCTCTTTCAGCAGTCTGTAAAGCGGGGCCAAAACTGTACTTTGCTGCGGTAAAAAACTACCATAATAGTTGACCAACCCCAAGAAAGCTCTGAGCTCTTTGATGTTTGTGGGTGGTGGGGCATCATGCACAGCTCTGACCTTGTCCTTAGAAGGGTAGACTCCTTTTCCATCCAACATGTGACCTAGGTACTCGATTTGCGTCTTCCCGAAGTCACACTTTGCCTTTTTTACTCTCAGGCCATTCTCTTGCAGCCGCTGTAGAACTCTGTCTAGGTTCATCAGATGCTCAGTTTCGTCCCTGCCCATCACTAGCAGGTCATCCAAATAGACCACTACATTGAGGTCCTTCATCACGTTCTCCATGATCCTTTGGAAAATACTGACAGCAGAATTAATGCCAAAACAAAGCAGATTGTACACAAACAGTCCTTTATGCGTGTTTACAGTTGTATACTTTTTTGACTCATCATCTAAAAGGACTTGTTGGTAAGCGGCTGCCAGGTCAATTTTGGAAAATATTTTCCCCCCACACAACGCTGCCAGAACCTCTTCAATGCGTGGTAGTGGGTATGTTTCAGTATTTGTAGCCATGTTCACAGTTACCTTATAGTCGCCGCACAAGCGGAGTCCACCATCCCGCTTGGTTACAGGGACCACTGGAGCAGCCCACTCACTGTGCTTCACAGGGCTGATGACACCATCTTTTTCCAGGCGCTCCAGTTCTTTGTCTACCTTTTCTTTCATTGCGAAGGGCAGGACACGGGCTTTATGGAACCTTGGAACTGCGTCAGGCTTCACAGAAATTGTTGCTTAAATACCTTTTAATGTCCCCAACTCATCTTTGAAAACATCAGTATATTTATCCAACACATCTTTGATGGACTTGGGTTTAGTTGTTGGGTGTGTAACATTTTCTGTGACTTTTTTAATCATTTTCCAATTCAGTTTGATTTTATCCAGCCATGCACGTCCACACAGCGAAGGACCTTCTCCAGCCACTACTATGAGTGGTAGATCAGCACTCTGATTTCCATAAATCACTTTTGCAATAAACTGTCCTTTCACTGGAATGGTCTCTCCTGAATATCCCTTCAGTGCGACGCTGCTGCCCTCCAGTGGCACATGTGAGAATGACTGCTCATACACATTTTCTGAGATGATGCTGACTCCTGCTCCTGTGTCAATTTCCATCGGCAGTTTTTTTCCATTTACATCAAAAATTGCCCTATATGGACGTCGGCCAGCACCACTTGCACTGAACACAGAAAACATCAGAATTTCATCTTCTATCTCGTCAGCTTGTACGTAGCCAGTCATTTTTTTTTCTTTTCGCACACTGTTTCTCTTCCCCCTTTTCTCCTGCATCTCACGTGTCTGCCCCCCAGTCCTGCATGCCTTCTGAATATGTCCGACTTTGCCACATTTATGACACTTAACATTTTTGTAATAACAATCATTGGCACTATGATTCTTTCCTTTACATCTATAGCACCCTTCTTGTTTTGAAGGCGATCGCTGTCTCCCCTTCACCTTGTGAACAGCGGTGACATCATCACCTTTCCGCAACTGCTGCGCATCTCGGTGGGCTGTCTCCATGTTAACAGCAAGCTCCACAGCTCTCGCAAAAGTCAGTCTATCCTCCGAGAGTAATTTGCGCTGGCATGTTCAGAACTGACACCGCTGACAAAGCCATCACGTAGAGCTTCATCCAGCCTGTCCCCGAAATCACACTTCGCAGCAAGTTGGCGCAGCTCAGCAGCATATTCCGTCACTGTTTGGCCGCTTTTCTGGACACATTTACGGTACCTGAAACGCTCGGCGATAACCAATGGTTTAGGCTCATAGTAATCTTTTAGAATGGTCACAATCTGATTAAAAGTTTTGTCCTTCGGCTTGTCAGGCTGGACCAGGTTGCGTAGAAGACCATATGTAGCTGCGCCGACAGAACTCAACAACACGGGAACTTTCTTCCCGTCGTCGACATCATGAGCCTCGAACAGCAACTCCATGCGTTCAACGTAGGCAGACCACATTTCATGCTCCGGCTTAAACTCATCCGGTCTTTGGGAAAAGTGCGCCATTTCTACGAACCAATCCGTTTTATCTCGTCGCCAATTATGTGATGTACTTTAATAACGAGGCAAGGCACACGTTTCTTAACTTTATAAGAGGTCTCTCAGCATAACATACAACTCACACATGAGGGTATACAGGCTCAACCATTTGTCCTGACCTGCGCAGAAAGGCAAACCCACTAAACTAACGGCAAGCCATTAGGGACCACCTGTAATGCACATATTTAACAGTATTAAATACACCACAGCAATTATAATGTTTGCAATGCTACCGTTTTAAGAACGTTACATTACATACACAATGGTAACATTTGCAATGCTTGGGTGTGTAGAACGTTCCACTAACAATACAATAAAAACGTTTCTAATGCTAACGTTTTAAGGACGTTTATTAATTGCAGATAACGTTAGGGAAACGTACTACTAATGTTATTGCAAGAATGTTTTTGGATAACTTTGGGAGAACCTTTACAGAACGTTAGCCAAAGTTATAAGAACGTTCCCTGTTAGCTGGGAATGTGCGCCATTGCTGATGTAAGGGTAGAGGCTATCTCTACGTAGTTTTTTATCATGAGTAAAGATCACTGCATCGTCTGCATACATTTGGACATCAACATTTTTGCATGCCTCAGGCAGGTCATTTATGTAAAGTGTGAATAAAATCGGACAAAGTATGGAGCCTTGGGGGACCCCAACTGGACAAGCACTAAATGGAGACTTTGTGTCATTATACAAACACATTGCTTTCTGCAAGTCAAGTATGATTTTATCCACTTAAGAGCTTGCTCTGAGAAATTAAAATATGTCAATTTAGACAAGAGTATTTCGTGGTTTACTGTATCAAAAGCTCGCTTTAGGTCAAGGAAGACAGCACCAACATAAGAACTCCTATTTAAATAGCCTTTAACCTTTTCTAAAAACAAACAGTTAGCTGTTTCCGTTGAATGATGAGCCCTAAAACCAAATTGCATGGGGTGGAATGAATTATTAATTTTATTGAGATGTTTGATCATTAGTGTAGCCACCCATTTTTCAAGAATTTTAGAAACAGCAGGTAGAATACTGATTGGCCGATAGTTGTTCATATCAGATCTATCTCCTGATTTAAAAATAGGTGTGACCAGGGCCATCTTCCAAGCTGAAGGCACTATGGATTGACTTAAAGATTGATTATTCAAGTGTGTAATAGGCTGTAAAAGAACCTCTTTGTGCATTTTTAAAAAATTTGTATCAAGACCATGGGTATCCATCGACTTTGAATTATTTAAGCTATTGATAATGCTTGATACCAAATAACTCTGTTATTTGTTGTAAATGCAAAATTGGCTGGGCACAATCAATGGAGTGAGTAGAGTAGCTAGATGGATTAAAAAGTTTAGTTATTTCACAGACAGAGTCTAAGAAGAAATTGTTTAGTTCAGCTGCTATGATATTTGAATCTGTAACTAATTCAGTGTTAATTTTAAACTCTAAAACTTTATTGTTATAATTCTGTTTTCTACCAAGCAGCTTGTTGATGGTTTGCCATATCTTCTTTCCATTTCCTCTAGCCTCTTTAATAGTATCAATGAAAAAATTGGCAAAATTATGATTTTTACATCATTGAAAGAAGGAAGTGCAACACTGAAATCTGTATTTCCCTTTCAGTCGGTCACTACGACGTCACGTCGTGACCGACGAATTGGGAACTCGCCTAGAGAGACCAATCTGCTTCGTATACTACTAAAACGCCAATGAACTTGGCATTGAGATATTTGCATAATGCTGGCGCCGCCCCGCCAGGTGCCTTTATAAGCAGCAGGTGCAAATAGGGAAATTAGCTTTTTCGCTTCGAAAGCCGGCTTTATCTGCTACTGAGAAGCTACTTTACTCTGTTGGGATTTGATTGCTGAAGTTGGTTGAACAAGCAGTATCACAGCGGACGCTTCGCTTATTCCAAGGCTCTACATCTGTTTATTGTTTTGAGTTTAGTGTGTGCGTTGCCTTCCTGTGCGCTCATCAACTAAGCATCTGAGTGAATTTCCCTAAAAGAGTGATACGAGAGAGCTTTGTGCCTTGTTAAAGGCAGCCACTCTCTCGTATATGCGGAGATCAGCGTCCTTTTCAGGATAGCTTTTCGCCCGTGCGATCTTGGATGCGAGAAGTATAAGGGTTCCAGTGACGGTCACGAGCGCTGTCTTCGTGCTCAGGCATCGAGCACTCCGGGGCTGCGTTCGTGGAGAGTTTCTGTTCTCTCTGTGAGAGCATAACCCTCTTGGATTGCGGAGACGACTGTCGTTTCTACGGGAACGCTGTCCGCGCCTTTGCAGTGCTGACGCCGCCATGGTGCGGCTGTCAAGCGCTCGCAGGGCGCCCTTCGCGTCACTACGCTGAGTAGGACGGAGGATGCGTCCTCCACCTACCGGCCTTCTCATCCTCAGCCGGTTGAGGCTCCGGTGGAGACTGCAGAGTCGTGTTCTACGATGTCTGCCGAATCCATTGGACCTCGTTCTGGTCCCGTCACTTCTGCAGCATCAAAGGGGTGTCCTTTTTCCTCCGAGGCAGAGTCGTTCCGGAGATGGCGGCCGTGCCCGCTCGAGCGGCGGAGACGGTAGAGTTGGAAAGGTTAACCCCTCTCCGCCCGAACCGTCCCGCCCACATGATTGGTACTTCGGAGCTGCTCGGGCCTCTCGGTCCTCTCCTCCTGTGCCTTTCTTCCCCGACGGCATGAAGAGCTGACGTGATTTGCGGCCGTCCGGCCGTTCAGCTTTCACCCCTCACCTCCCTCACCAACGGAGCCGCTAAGGGCGGGGACCCCTTCAGTGGAGCGGGATGCGTTCCTGGAGGGACCACCCAACCCTTCCCTCCCGTGTTTGTAGACAGTCGTCCGGTTACGGACGCTGCCCATCAGGCATGCCGGAGAGGCGGCTTCAGCCCTGCACGTAATAACGTTGCTGCAGGCTCACCAAGGATTTACCAGGGAGGCCGCGACCTTCAGTCGCGCGATGTCCACCTCAGTGGTTCAAGATTGCTACCTTTGGCTGTGTCTGGGTGACATGACGGACGCAGACGAGAACAACTTGAATGCTCCTGTCTCACAGACCGGCCTCTTCGGCGAGCCAGGGGAGTCGTACAGCTCCGCTGCGCAGACTGAGGCGATCTCCTAGGTCATGCCCCGGCGGAAGAGAGCTGCCCTTGGTCCACCACGCCGGCTCCTCAGTCTGCCTCTCGCCGTCGGCGTCCTGCGGCGACCACCTCCGTTCCCCTCCTTGGACCCCATCTCTGCAGCGCAGGGGAACCGGTCGTCAGCAGCTCGCCCCGCCCGCTAAGCCGCTTCCCGTGAAATTCGGGGGTTTAAGTGGCCAGTGAAGGGCAAACCGGATTGGCAGAGGATCACTCTTCAGGAGATGGAGCACCTTCACGCGATAGAGGGTCGGGTGGAAAATCCTTGGTTTGCATATGTTCCACCGGCTGTTCGGCCGGTACCCACTTAACCACACATAAGAGTGCATTCCTCTTCCCTCTCTAGGTCTCCGGAGGATCGAGAGAGCCGTGAGCGGGTACACACCAGCTCCCCTACCTCTCCTCTATCGCCAGCGGGTGACCTGAGGAGTCCGAGCTCTCCGCTGAGGAGACCGGACCACCAGCACCCTTATCGGAGTCTGCGCTCTCCGCAGAGGAGACCAGACGACCGTCACCCTCAGCGGGCTCAGGTCAGTGTCACACACACATACTGTAGATGTTTATGCTGTCACAGCAGACGCACCGGCAGTCCCACCTGTCTCGCTTCGCTGCCCCACCGCGGGTACTTCGGTAGTGTCGTTATTTCTCCTCGTACGGTGCCTGGGTGCTTGGCTTCAGTTCCCAGCCCGTTTCGTTGGGTTTTACGCACGATCCGCCTCGGTTACGAATCCGGCACACCCCAAAATTCGAGCTTTCGTTTCACTGTAGTGAAAGCGTCCGATGCACATGTACTGCGTGCAAAAGTCGATATCCTGTTGGCGAAGGATGTTCGAGCCGGTCCCTCTTACCGAGATGATGATAGGGTTTTTCCAGCCTTTATCTCATAGTACCCAAAATACGCGGCGGGTTACGATCGATTTGATTTACGCACCGGCTCTACAAAGGTGTTTTTTTTGGATGATAACGCCGAGGCTCGTATTTCAATATTCAGATCGGTTGGCAGCCTTAGACCTGTAAGACGTGTACTTTATGTGTCCATCTCCCCTCGCTTTAGACTGTTTTTTCGCTCTGCGTCGTGGGGTGGGCATATTAATACTGAGTACACCATTCGAGCTGTCTTTCTCTCTCTCCGTGTCTCCATGTGCTAGTCACGGCATTAAAATGTCAGAGAGAGAGCGTTGTTCGCATTCTGCTTTTTTCTACGTCGACTTATAATAGCCCGTTCTTGGCAGACGTGCGCGAACACAGAGAATTAATGCTTCGGCATCTCGCTCGTTTAATTCTTCAGGTCGACTGGGAAAGAGCAACTTTGCCCCGTGCAGAGGATCCTTTTTCTCAGTATGGAAATAAGACTCGATCGACTAATTGGCGTGTTTAACAAGAGCGCGCAACCAGTCAGTTCTGACTTGCCTCGGTTTAATTCGAGGGAAGTACGCGGTCCCTCTGAAACAATTTCAGAAGCTCCTGGACATATGACAGCATGCTGCGGCTGTGACACCGCCCGAGCTGCTTCATATGAGACCGCTTCAGCATTGGCTTACGATCGAGTCTCGAGGAGAGCGTGGCACACCGACATACACCGTGTAAACATTGCACCTGCGTGTCATTTACATTTTTCCCCGTGGTAGACCCGGCATTTCCGATAGGAGATATGCCCCTGAGGGGTCTCCTGGCATTCTGTATATTGCAATGCCCTCAGCACGGGATGATCAGCCACGTATGACGGGCTTGCAGTCTCAGGGGTGTGCATAGCACCCCAACTGCCGCGAGCGGTGCGCTGTATATCTGGGACTTGTACGCTTCGCTATGGAGATGCGAGGGAAGGATGTATTAGCCGACACCAATAACATTGCGACTGTTGCGTTATTTACCGTTAAGGCGGTTTTGCGCTCTCGTCACCTGTCGCATCTCGCTCGTCATCTCCTCCTTTGGAGTCAGAAGCATCTGAGGTCCCTTCGTGCCATTTACATCCCGGGTTCGCTCAATACAGCGGCAGACGCGCTTCCCGAGCTGCGCCCCCGGCGAATGGCGACTCCACCTCCAGACGGTCCAGCTAATTTGGAAGAAGTTCGGTTGTGCGTAGATAGATCTGTTTGCGTCGCCGGACGATACCCACTGTCGCCTATTTTATTCACTAACCTCGGCGTGGATGCGTTGGCACACAGCTGGCCGCGGGGGGTGCGCAAATACGCATTCCTTCCAGTGAGCTTTATTGCGCAGACACTGTGCAAAGTCAGGCAGGATGAGGAGAGCCTTTATTAATCGTCCGTACTGGACGACCAAGAATTGGTTTTCATAGTTAATGCTCCTCGCGACAGCCCTCCCTGGCGGATTCCCCTGAGGAAGGACTTTCTTTCTCAAGGAAGGGGCACATTGGCACTCGCGCCCGACCTGTGCGATCTCCATGTATGGTCGTTGAGCGCGCGCAAGGTTTAGGTGATTTATCGCAAGCGGTATCTAACACCATCGACGCGGTTCGAGCACCGTCCACAAGACGGGCTTACGCGCTTAATGAAACCTTTTTCGTCACCCGGTGCTCTTCGCAACGCGAGGACCCCAGAGAATGCCCATTAACATTGTGCTTTTATGTCTTTAACATAGGTTAGATGGTAGGCTGTCCCTCCGCCATTAAAATTGATATCGCCGCTATTTCTGCTCGTCACTCACTCACTTATCAACGGCAGATCAGTTGGCCAGCATGATTTAATTATTACATTTTAAGAGGCGCTCGCAGGCTAAACCCCTCGCGCCCTCCCTCTTTCCTCCTGAGACCTGTCCATGGTGCTGAAGCCTTCAGGTCTCCCTTTTGAGCCTTTGCAGTCTAGGAGTCTGATGTTTTTATCAATGAAAACTCTGACCCTGATAGCATTGGCCTCCATGAAGAGAGTAGGGGATTTACATGCATTCTCTGTTGACGATTCGTGCTTTTAGTTTGGTCCTGCTGTCTCACTGAGACCCAGACCAGGCTACGTGCCCAAAGTTCCCACCACTCCCTTCAGAGATAAGGTGGTGAGCTTGCAAGCGCTGCCCGGAGGACGCAGACCCAACCATGGCTTTGTTGTGCCCCGTACGCGCACTGCGACTCTACGTGGTTCGCACGCAAAGCCTCAGGACCTCAGACCAGCTCTTTGTTTGTTATGGTGGCCAGCAGAAAGGGAAAGCTGTCACTAGCAGAGGATGTCTTTTTGGATAGTTGATACTATCGCCCTGGCTTATAATCTTCAGGGTATTCCTTGCCCCTTTAATTTGAGAGCGCACTCCACACGGAGCGTTGCCTCATCTTGGGCTTTAGCTCGTGGTTCCTCGCTAACAGACATCTGCAGAGCTGCTGGTTGGGCGACACCTAATACGTTCATTAGATTTTACAGTGTTCGTATCGAGCCTGTATCCTCTCGTGTTCTTTCCTCACCAGGGAGGGCACGGAGAGCAGACTCGCAAGTTGGCTTGCAGCCTCCGACTGAGGCTCCTAATTGAGTTTCAGTATGGAAGGCCATCAGAGCAAAAATGCGTAATGGTTTGAATTGCTCTTCCTCCGCTGCCTTGGCAGCCTTTGTTGCGGAGCATTGGCTGTCAGCCTTTCACTAGCTGTATTCTTACGAACCTACGTGTTTGGCTTGGGCTCCACATTGTGTCCCAACGGGTTCCTTTGTGAGTATTATTCCGTGGGGTTAATCCTACCAGCCCACGTTTCCCTTAGCAGAGCACTGCTTTGCTTACACAGCCACGGCTGTCATTTTTACCTCAACTATGGTTGACTTTCGCCCACCATTAGCCCTTAAGAGGGGCGGTGGCTTCCGCAGCGTTCCTATCCCGCTCAGGTAGGGCGCTTCCCAGTCGCTGGCACTTCTGTGGGGTTAAAGGAACAACTAGTGCCCGGCCTTCTGCCTTAAAACCTACCTCCTCCTCCTTAAGTGGAACCGGAGGGCTTTTACGCAGACACTGGAAGAGGTCAGCCCCTAGTGGCGTTTTGGTAGGGATTCCCAATTCGTCGGTCACGACGTGACGTCGTAGTGACCGACTGAAAGGGAACGTCTCGGTTACGGATGTAACCCTCGTTCCCTGAAGGAGGGAACGGAGACGTCACGTCCCGTCGCCACAGGGCTGCTCCCTGCTGTTTATCGACCGGTCACATTTTCCCGGCTTTCTCAGCGAAAAGAAGCTAATTTCCCTATTTGCACCTGCTGCTTATAAAGGCACCTGGCGGGGCAGCGCCAGCATTATGCAAATATCTCAATGCCAAGTTCATTGGCGTTTTAGTAGTATACGAAGCAGATTGGTCTCTCTAGGCGAGTTCCCAATTCGTCGGTCACGACGTGACGTCTCCGTTCCCTCCTTCAGGGAACGAGGGTTACATCCGTAACCGAGACGTTCTCCTGTCTCAGCGGCAACTGAGGAAATGATACACGACCATTCAAAAACATGACTGGGGTTTTAACAATACTGTAGAAATGAGTGAGGAGTCCATGTTTAATGCAAACCAGCCGTATTTATTACATAAACATCAGTAGTGTATATGCAAGTTACAGCTTACACAGCCACAGGCAACAAACCGAAACTTAACACTTCAACCCGGCAGGGGAATATAAAACAGCGCCAACCGGACTCATGCGCATGCGCACTTCCACTAGTACGGTGTCTCTCAGTGTCCATACAGTACACAAACGCAATCATTCACAAGAATGATCCACATCCTCCTTCTTCAGATTGTGCTTCCTACGGCAAAACTGAATAAAAGGTTAGGTACTAACTTACAACACTATAACAGTTACATTTTCCATATTGTGAAATTGAACTTGTACTTTAACATTCAAAACATTAACATTCGTTTGTGAAATAAGTGCATTAAGTGGCATCTGAAGACATTTTCACTAGAACAAAAGTGTTTATTTTTATTTTTTATATAACATAGGACTTTATGCTATGCACTATAATCAGAACTATAGAGTCCCATAGAGTCTATTGCAGAATGACAAAAAAATAAATATTTCTTTTTTTTAAATGTCTTTGGTTTGCAGTCCATAACAGTGAGATACTCATAGCTTATACTTTGGATTAGGCCTACAGACGCGACCCGAACGTGTCATGTACAGTGTGCTAACTGGTGTTACCTTTGTTGGAGACTGGACAGCAGGCCTCTGCTGATTGCTGGTAGACTGAGGTGTTACCTGGGTCTCTCGAGGTATGTGTGGTGTTTGAGGTGTGTGCGGGGGACTGACTGGTGTAGCCGGATTTGCGTATTGACAATCAAAGTCTGCTGGGTCAACCTGTAGTGGTGGTGGCTCGGCGACGGGAAGGATGTGGCGGCGATTTCTCCTGTACGTCCCTCCGTTAGACTCGATGATGTATGAGCGTGGTTCCTCGCACACTTCCTTCACAGTGCCTAAGTGGTCATGTCCCTTGATGGTCTGCATCCTTACGACTTGTCCCTCTGCAAGTGGCTGTAGTGAGCGGCTTGATGCGTCATAGTACTGCTTTTGAATAAGTCTTTTATTTTGAAGTTGGGCAGTGACCCGCTTTGTGTTTTTCGGGGCTGGCTCCAGCAGTTTGGTGCTGACAGGAAAAGTCGAGCGTGTCTGTCGTGACATCAGATGTTCTGCAGGCGAGCCCAATGCTTGGTCGCGGGGAATGTTCCTGATGTTCAGCAGGTTAAGATAGTCCCATCTCTGTGAGATTTTTCCATCAGTAGTTTGGCACTGCGGACTGCTCTTTCTGCCAGTCCGTTTAACTGTGGATATCCCGGGCTGCTGGTGACGTGAATGAAGTCCCACTGCTTGGCGAAATCCTTGAAGCGTTGGCTTGTGTATTGCCTGGCATTATCACTGATGAGGGTGTGAGGCGTTCCATGGACAGAAAAGCCACCGTAGACCATGGCAAGGCTGGAACTGGATGTGGCTGTAAAGGTTCCTTTAGCTGGTGTGGTCTGGTGCTATTGCAGACGGAGCATGATATCAGTTCTTCTGCAATGTCCTTGTTCATTGTTGGCCAAAAGACAGTGCTCCTTGCCCTGCGTCTGGTTGCCTCCAACCCTGGGTGACCTCTGTGTCAATATTGATGTATTCCCGGTGCAGAGAGTGTGGAATTACTGCTTTGTGGCCCTTCATAACTATTCCATCTTCCACCACCAGCTCATCTCTGTAATGGAAGAATGAACGAATGGATGGGTGGACGCTGCGTTCTTTGTCAGGCCATCCACGTTGAATAACTGTGCTGAGAGTTTGTAGCACCTGATCCTGTGCTGTGTGTGTCCGGAGTTTCTCCAGTCTGTTAGTTGAGATGTAGCTGATGGACATCACCTCAAATGTACTGTTTGCAGCTGGGCTTTGTGAAACAGGTTTGTTTGGAGCTCGTGATAGGGTGTCGGCTAAGTACATGTGCTTACCCTTCTTGTAGACCAGCGTGATGTCATAGGCTTGTAACTGTAGTAACATCCTTTGTAGTCGGGCAGGAGCAGTGTGGATGGGCTTTTTTAGGATCGTTACGAGGGGTTGGTGGTCAGTTTCAACGACTGTGGGCTTCCCATACACGTAATCCCTGAATTTGGTGCACGCAAACACCACTGCCAATAGCTCCTTTTCGATTTGGGCGTAACGGGTTTCCGTGTCGGTGAGCGTGCGAGATGCGTAAGCGACTGGTCTCTCCTCCTGTAGACATGCAGCACCAAGTCCATAACATGACGCATCACAGGTCAGTGTAATAGTAGGATAAGACTGGAGGGCTGGATAGGCACGATTTGAGGCGATCGAGCGCCTGCTGATGCTGTGGAAGCCAGCACCATGCATTATCTTTGTGTGTGAGCTGGCTCAGAGGCGCTGCCATCTCGCTTAGGTTTGGGATGAACTTCCCAAGATAGTTTACCATGCCAAGAAACCGCTGCATGGCTGGGACGTCCTGAGGGACTGGCATGTTTGTGATCGCCACGGTCTTGGCAGGGTCGGCTTTGAGGCCCTCCTTTGTAAATATGTGGCCTACATAACAGACCTGGTCCAGGCGGAACTTGCATTTGAGACGATTCAGCCTGAGGTTTATCTCCCGGGCTCGGTCAAGCACTCGTTTTAGGTTGGTGTCATGTTCAGTAGCATCACGACCTCCTACAATAATGTCGTCCACTATAATAGCACACGGATATCCTGCAAACAGCTGCTCCATTGAGCGCTGGAAAACTTTGCTTGCTGAACTTATGCCGAATGGCATACGAAGGAATCTGTAGCGCCCGAAGGGTGTGCTGAAAGTGGTCAGCATTCATGACTTATCATCGAGAGGTATCTGCCAGAAGGAGCTCTTTGCGTCTAATACAGAAAACACCGTTGCACCTGACATCTGGGTGGCAACTTCCTCAACGCTACGCATTGGATAATGGGGTCTCTTCAGAGCAGTGTTGAGGTCTTTTGGATTAATACACAGTCTGATTTCTTGTTTGTCTTTTTTGTGTGTTGCTACCATAGATGAGACCCAGTCTGTAGGGTCTGAAACTGTGGTTATGAAACCGTTATTCTGCATGTCGTCGAGCTCGGCTTTGACACGTGTCTGCATTGCCACTGGATTACGGTGTGCTGGACGAACTACTGGTTGTACAGTTGGATCCAGTGTCATAGAGTATATGATAGGAAGTTTCCCTAGCTCGCCACTGAACACATCTTTGTATTGTGCGAGTATCTGTTGGGTGAAATCGGCATTGTTCTCGGTGCTAACATGATGAACGTGGGGGCTCATTGTGACAATACCCATGCGCACACATGCACGAAATCCCAGTAGTGGCACTACGTCTCGGTCCACGAGAAAAAAAGGTAGTGTGTGTTGCTGTCCATCTAAACAGCAAGGCAGTGTGACTATACCAGTAGTTTCTATTTTGCTGCCTCCATAAGCCACTAAGTTGGTGTCTTTGCTGCATTTCACTGGTCGCTCGCCGTCAGCAAGCTTTTGGAAGGCATCTTTTGACATCACGTTGCACTTAGCACCTATATCTACTTTCATTTCAAAGGGCTTGTTATTTATGTGCAGTGTAACAAATCCTTCATCTGTTCTTTCTATTTGAGGAGTGATGGTGTTCACACACTTGTCATTGAGTTCAACACCGTCCACATAAAAAGTGTCATCACAGACGCTGTTTTCTGTCTTTTCCAGTTCCAACTGGTGAACAGATTTTCTATAGTCTTTGTGCTTTGCATAGCTTTTCTTTTCATAGCCTTGGCGGTGTGACATGGACTTACAGCATTTTTTGTAATGATTACATTTTTTACAGTTATGGCATTGCTGGCCAAAGGCAGGACACTTGTCTCTCTGTGCAGTATTGAGGGATCTCCAGACCATGGGAACATCGGTGGTTGAAAGCCGAATACACACTGGAAGGGGTGTGAGATTAGTAGAGGAATGTCTGAGTGAGTTTTGAGCATATTCTGCCCAGGGGGTAATTCGGACAAACTGTGTTGTTCTTGGCTGCAATATCTCAGATAACGGACGATTTCTTGATTCAGACACTCCACCTGTCCATTAGACTGAGGGTTTTCTCCAGAAGTTATACTGACATTAATATCAAGTTGTTTGCAAAAAGCTTCACAAACCTGGGAGGTGAATTGAGTTCCACTGTCAGAGACAATGTCTTCCGGGATACCAAAGTTCCTGAATACGTGGTGAAACATGGCCTCTGCGGTTTCCATGCCGGTAGGTAGTCTTATGAGGGGGGTCAAACGACAAGCCTTCGAGAAACGGTCAATGATGACAAGGATGGTAGCGTAATTGTGTTAGGGAGGAAGATCTGTAATAAAATCTATACTCAGATGTGACCAGGGACGTTGAGGTATGGGCAGAGAGGGCAGTTCCTTGGGGACTTGGACTGGGCACAGACTCGACAAGACTTAAAGTTAGTGACATCATTATTCATAGTGGGCCACCAAAATGACGTTTTTACAAGCGTTAGGATTCTGGAGATACCTGGGTGTTCGGAGCTGAGTGAACCATGGACCCATTGCAGGATACGTGGAGGGATAGAAAGGGGAACATAGGTGTTTTTTTCAGGTGGACATTCTGGTGGTATAGGGTCTTGTTGATATTCTTGTTGGATCTCCTGCATGATATCCCATGAGATAGGGGAGACAATCAGTGATGGTTGGATTATGGACGAGGGAGTGCAATCTGTGGAGGACAGTTCATGATAACAGGAGAGGGCGTCTGCTTTGCCATTCTTGCTACCAGGTCTGTAGGTGATAGAAAAATTAAACCATGTGAAGAATAAAGACCATCTTGCCTGTCGAGCGTTGAGTCATTTTGCTCCCTTGACATACTCCAGGTTTTTGTGATCGGTAAGGATGAGAAAGTGATGCTTGGCGCCTTATAGGCAGTGCCTCCATTCTTCTTCTTCAATCAGCAGCAGTGAGTTTTCATGAAAAGTAAGCACATGGGTACAATTTATTAGAGGGACCATGATGTTGGGAGAGGACAGCCCCTACCCCGGTATCAGAGGCATCTACTTCAAGTACAAACTGTTTTTCAGGATCAGGGTGTTTCAGAATAGGTGCAGTTGTGAAGCATACCTTAAGCCTGTTAAATGCGTCTTCAGCTTGTGGGTTCCAGTTTAATTTCTTGGGTTTGCCTTTAAGTAGAGAAGTGAGTGGGGCTGCAACCATGCTGCAGTTACGGATGAATCGTCTGTAGAAGTTGGCGAATCCTAGGAATCTTTGACAGTAAGAGGTGATGGCCATTCGGTGACTGCCTTGACTTTGGAGTCATCCATTTCGACACCCTGTGAACTTAAATTGTATCCCAGAAAGTTGGTTTTGGTCACATGTAACTCACATTTTTCCCCTTTGATGTAGAGCTGGTGTTACATCCCATGTTGTTATGAGTTTTGTCTCTCTATTTTTCTTTGCTGTAACCGCTTGTGATTACAGATATAATGATTGGATGCCATTTCTGTCCATCATGATTAAGCGCTGATGACGTCTGCCATCCAACCAATCAGGAGTCGGCATTCACCTTAAGAACACGGAAGGGGCAAAGGACGTGAGGGCTTGTCACTTCCTGTGTATGACGGCTCTCATTTGTGGTCGCGCTGCTCATTTTGCTTTCATTTTGCATTATAGTGTATTTTGTATTACTTACCACTCCTGTGCTCTATCTGTTGTGTTAGTTTGAGACCGAATTGAGTTTTGTAATTAACTACCAGTTCGCGTTGTGATTTGATTCTCTCTCTTTACGAGTTGTGACTATAGAGTTTACTCCTTTATCTCACGGTGTCGAGACGAGGTTAGTATATCACGTGATCTACATAAATGCAACATGTAGAACATCTTTGTATAGAAACATCAGGTAAGGAGCGGTTATGCTTATTTGTATTTTTGTTTTGTGAGTGAGCGTAGTTAGTTGGCGTTTACGCCGAAGATTTATTTCCTTGTTTTATTTTCTTTAGACTAGTTTTGGTAGGTAGGAGTTAGTAGGTGTTTTTTGTTTTATTAATTTTTTTGCTTTAAAGCGCCGCTCACGTCTCACACTGTTGAGATTATTTTTCTTTGTATTTCACATTGTATATAGTTTGAGTGTGATCACGATGTACATTGTTCTCTCCGTAAAAACTGAAGGAAACTATTACTGAGCAAATACAACTGAAAACTGAATTATTCACTAAAGTTTTCTAAAAAGTATTTTCTGTTTCTGTTTCATTCATTACTCCACACACACCAAAATCAAGTCCTATTCAAATGTCTTTATTTCTCTGTGTTCGTTACCTAATTCCCTAGACAATTACAACAGCCAAATAGGTAATCGTAACATAATTGGGGACTCATCCTAACACTTTTTGGTTATTGATTAAAGTGTGTGTGTAGATTTGGATTTAAACTTGATTTTGTAATGAGCAGCGTTGACTTTGATGATGGGTAGAATATCTGTTATTTTTTGTGAGGCATATTAATGATAACTGTGATATTAAGCTTACTCATGGCATTAAATTTGCAAAGTTTTTTGGAGAATCCCTCCTTGGAAGTGGTTAATAAGTGTAGAAAAGATGACCTATTTTTAATAGCTACCCACTTCAAGATTCCTATTTTAAAGCAATCCTTAAAAAAACAAGTAAAAAAGGAGCTGATAGATCTGCTTTGCGAATTAGGATTTTTTTTATATGCCTGACGTAGACAATAAGACCGATCCTTCTGGCGAAGGGCACGACGTACTGGAAGCAGGTAAAGGGAAGGTAGAGATGACCACGGCAGAAACGGAGGTTGATTCTGGGGTCGTTTTACCACCTTTTGAACCTTTCTCTTCAGGTACTCCCAGTCCGAGAAGGGATGTACAAACAAAAGTGCGGATCACGACTTCGAATGGAGGCTGAAGAAAGAGCAGAAGCCCGCAGGCTCGAAATTTAAGCCGAGAAGGAGGTTTAGCTGCGGCAGTTGGAGATTGAGGCAGCTAAGATTGCTTCGGTCCCCGCTGTTCAGCTGAGCTCCTTGTTGGTGAGTGGTAATTTGGCCAATTTGGGTTCCGCTACATTTGATGTAGGTAAACATATTGCTTTGGTACCAAATTTTAGAGAAACTGAAGTGGATAGTTATTTTAATGCCTTTGAAAGAATCGCAATTTCTTTGAGTTGGCCTAAAGATGTGTGGTCATTGCTATTACAATGCAAATTAGTTGGGAAAGCTTTAGAAGTATATTCTACCTTATCTTTGGAAGAAATATGACACAGTTAAACAGGCCATATTGAGATCATATGAGCTGGTTCCGGAAGCCTATAGACAGCAGTTTCGCAACCGTAAGAAAAACTCTACTCAAACTTATATGGAATTTGCACGAGATAAGACTATTCTGTTTGATAAATGGTGCACCTCTAATAAAGCTGATGACTTTGTCTCACTTAAGGAACTTATGTTGTTAGAGGATTTTAAGCAATGTCTGCCAGAGAAGAACAGAATGAACAGAAAGTAGCAACACTATCCCAAGCTGCTGTTTTAGCAGATGAGTTTGTACTTACCCATAAAAATGTTTTCCAGTCAATAGGTGCTGAAAAGAGTTTTGTACCAAGATTTCCAGCAAATATTCAACAGTCCAAACAGAATGATGAAAAGCATAAAGAGACTCGTGATTGATTTTATTGCCATAAGAAAGGTCATGTGATCGCTGATTGTCTAACTTTGAAACGTAAACAGAACACTCCAAAAAAAGAGGTGGCGTTTGTTAATTCTGTTTGTCCAAGTTTAATGTCAGAGGTACCTGATCCCAGTTATTTGCCTTTCTTGTTTAAAGGTTTTGTCTCATTAACAGGCAATAAGGAGGACCAAGACACAGGAGCTGCGCAGTCTTTCATAAGTGCTGATGTTTTGCCGTTTTCAGACCTATCCTCTGTGGGATCTAGTAGGTTGGTACAGGGTTTTAGTATGGAGGTTATGAAGGTGCCCATACATCGCATTCATTTTCAGTCTGAATTGATTACAGATTTTGTGGAGGTAGGAGTACGACCTGTATTACCTGTGAAAGGGGTGGCTTTCATTTTAGGCAATGATTTAGCGGGTGGGAAAATAATACCTTCACTAGAAGTTATGGATACTCCATTAACTCAGCTTAGGACAGATGAATTATTTCAGAAATACCACAGTACATTTCCTGCTTGTGCTGTGACACGTGCCCAAGCCAAGAAAGGGAATGATATATCTATAGCTGACTCTTTCTTATGTACAGATGGTGAATTGGAAGAGGTTGCAGTGACAGAGTATGAAGACAGTAAGGAAACTAAGGAATTGGTAGTGAGTAATCCGTTGTTGTCAGTAATAACCCGAGAAAAGCTCATCGAAGCCCAAACCGATGATCCTTCATTAGCAAAGTGTTTTAAATTGACTGAGAATGATGAATCTAGTAATGTTTCATTCCTTATCAAAGATGGTCTACTTATGCGCAGATGGCGTAAGAGTAATTCTGCAGAGAATGAGTGGAACATAATTTATCAAGTGGTAGTTCCTACTATCTTTCGTCAGCAGGTTCTGTCACTAGCACATGATCACATTTTGTCAGGGCATTTGGGGATAACCAAAACCTATAACCGTATCCTTCAACATTTTTTTTGGCATGGACTTAAGCGTGATGTGATACGACACTGTAAAACTTGTCATGTCTGTCAGTATGTAGTTAAACCTAACCAGGTGATTCCTCCAGCTCCTTTGATCCTAATTCCTGTAGTGGGGGAGCCTTTCGAGCATGTCGTAGTGGATTGTGTAGGGCCATTGCCGAAAGCTAAGTCTGGTAACCAGTTTTTACTCACAATAATGTGTGCTGCTACGAGGTTTCCAGAGGCTATCCCACTGCATAAAATTACAGCTAAAGTACAGCTAAAGTAGTCATAAAGGTATGTAAAGTAGTTAATTAAGTTTTTCACTACGTTTGGTTTACCAAAGGTCATACAGACGGACCAAGGATCCAATTTTCTATCTAAACTGTGCTCGCAAGTTTTTAAAACTCTGAACATTACCCATCGTATATCTAGTGCTTACGATCCTGAAAGTCAAGGAATGTTGGAAAGGTTCCATCAAACCTTAAAAAACATGTTGAGAAAGTACTGTTTTGACTCGCGATAAATGAGTGGGATGAGGGGGTGCCATTACTTTTATTTGCAATTCGAGAAACAGTGCAGGAACCCCTCAAATTCAGTCCATCAGAGTTGGTCTTCGGGCACACAGTGAGGGGACCTTTGAAAGTGCTGAAAGAGAGAATCTTAGGCATTGAGACTAGGGAGAAAACCAAAGTGTTATAGTACGTAAGTAAGTTTTGTGAAAGGCTACATGAATCTTGTACTTTGGCTCGAGAAGCTTTGTCTAAAGTTCAAGGGGAAATGAAAGCACGTTACGATAAAAGCACTGTGCGTAGATCTTTTGCGGTAGGTAATCAAGTCTTAGTCTTACTCCCAGTTCTTGGATCTGCCTTATCCGCACGATTTTCAGGGCCATATAAGATACTGGAGAAGAAGACTGATACAGATTATGTTGTGAACACTCCTGACAGAAAGCGACAAAAACGACTCTGTCACATTAACATGTTGAAAACTTACTATGTTAGGGAAGCAGCAGAATCTCTTATTACAGAGAATAAACGTGATCCTATCTCACCAGTAGGGGTTGTCTGTGAGTTGAGTCCAACTACTGAGTCAGTGAGTGTGGATCTGGATGAATTATGGGATTCTGATACACCATTGTTGTCTGCCAAGTTGTCAAATTCTGAAACTCTTGCAAATTTGTCAAATATCTTAGGTCATCTGGACGATAATCAAAAGCAAGAGATGGTTGAACTATTTAAAAATTTCCTTCTATTACAGGTGACGTTCCTACATTAACAAATGTACTGCAGCATGATATTATAGTCTGTAATGCTCAGCCTGTTAAACAACACCCATATAGAGTGAACACCATTAAGAGGGATATTATGAAGCAGGAGACTCAATACTTGTTGGAGAAGGGGTTGGCTAAGCCAAGTAGTAGTCCTTGGATTTCTCCATGTTTATTAGTACAGAAACCAGACGGCTCGATGCGTTTCTGTACAGATTATCGACGTGTTAATGCGGTTACGATACCTGATTGTTTTCCCATGCCAAGGATGGAAGATTGTGTCGATAGTGTAGGTTCAGCCAAATTTGTGAGTAAACTTGACTTACTTAAAGGGTACTGGCAAGTTCCTTTAACCGCTAGGGCCTCTGAGATTTCAGCTTTTGTGACCCCAGATTGTTTTTTACAATATAACGTGATGGCATTTGGTTTGAGAAACGCTGCTGCTACTTTTCAAAGATTGGTCAATATTGTACTTGCTGATGTTCCCAACTGTAATGCCTATCTTGACGATCTGATTGTGTAATCGCAGAGTTGGTCCGAACATGTATTCTTATTGGAGACTGTCTTTCAACGACTGGAAAAAGCATTCCTGACATTGAACCTTTCCAAATGTGAGATTGGTAAAGCAACTGTGACCTATTTAGGTAAACAAGTTGGACAGGGAGAAGTACGCCCGTTACTAGCAAAAATAACCGCTATTAGTGAATTCCCTGTGCCAAAGACCAGACGTGAGTTGTGTAGGTTTTTGGGCATGGCCGGATATTATCGGTGCTTTTGCCGGAACTTTTCTTCTGTGGCAGTTCCTCTAACAGCTCTACTTAGTCCTTCTAAATCTTTTGTTTGGTCACCTGAATGCCAGATAGCTTTCAACAACATTAAAGCTTTGTTGTGTAGTGAACCTGTGTTGTCTGCCCCAAATTTTGACCACACCTTTTAAGTTGGAAGTTGATGCTAGTGAGGTAGGAGCCGGCGCAGTACTTTTACAGGAAGATTGTGATGGAATTGACCACCCAGTTTGCTACTTTTCTAAAAAGTTTAGTAAGTGTCAATGTAACTTTTCAACAATAGAAAAGGAGGCTTTGGCATTATTATTAGCTCTCCAACATTTTGAGGTATATGTTGGGTCTTCTATTCTTCCTGTTGTTGTCTTCACCGACCATAACCCACTAACATTCATTTCACGTACTGTATGTTTAACCAGAATCAGAGGTTAATGAGATGGTCCCTAATTTTTCAGAGCTACAACCTTGGGATCAAGTATAAAAGAGGTGTGGATAATATTGTGGCAGACGCCCTGTCTCGAGCGTAAAGACTGGTATGTTTACTTTGCTTTGTTTCTTAAAAAAACATGTATTTTTTTCTTAAGGGTGAGGGTGTTACATCCCATGTTGTTATGAGTTTTGTCTCTCTATTTTTCTTTGCTGTAACCGCTTGTGATTACAGATATAATGATTGGATGCCATTTCTGTCCATCATGATTAAGCGCTGATGACGTCTGCCATCCAACCAATCAGGAGTCGGCATTCACCTTAAGAACACGGAAGGGGCAAAGGACGTGAGGGCTTGTCACTTCCTGTGTGTGACGGCTCTCATTTGTGGTCGCGCTGCTCATTTTGCTTTCATTTTGCATTATAGTGTATTTTGTATTACTTACCACTCCTGTGCTCTATCTGTTGTGTTAGTTTGAGACCGAATTGAGTTTTGTTAACTCAATTAACTACCAGTTCGCGTTGTGATTTGATTCTCTCTCTTTACGAGTTGTGACTATAGAGTTTACTCCTTTATCTCACGGTGTCGAGACGAGGTTAGTATATCACGTGATCTACATAAATGCAACATGTAGAACATCTTTGTATAGAAACATCAGGTAAGGAGCGGTTATGCTTATTTGTATTTTTGTTTTGTGAGTGAGCGTAGTTAGTTGGCGTGTACGCCGAAGATTTATTTCCTTCTTTTATTTTCTTTAGACTAGTTTTGGTAGGTAGGAGTTAGTAGGTGTTTTTGTTTTATTAATTTCTTTGCTTTAAAGCGCCGCTCACGTCTCACACTGTTCAGTTTATTTTTCCTTGTATTTCACATTGTATATAGTTTGAGTGTGATCTCGATGTACATTGTTCTCTCCGTAAAAACGGAAGCAAAATATTACTGAGCAAATACAACTGAAAACTGAATTCTTCACTAAAGTTTTCTAAAAAGTATTTTCTGTTTCTGTTTCATTCATTACTCCACACACACCAAAATCAAGTCCTATTCAAATGTCTTTATTTCTCTGTGTTCGTTACCTAATTCCCTAGACAATTACAACAGCCAAATAGGTAATCGTAACAGCTGGTTTTGGAGGAGACGAGAAAGAACTTCTTTGATATGATTGACATGGTCCTCCATATGTTGGAATAAATCAAGATATCATCAATGTAAGCTATTACACATTTATGAAGAAGGTCCCTGAACAACTTATTTATGAAAGATTGGAATATAGCTGGTGAGTTGGATTAGAGCCCGAAGCCATTTGTTTTGAGAATAATGTCAGGCTGATCAAGTTATTGGCTGGCTAGCCAGCTCAGCCAAAACCTAAATGGCCAAACTTTTCATAGCTGCAAATGGCTGAAGCTGCCACTACATGTCTACAGATGTCTATGTTATACTGATTAACCAGTGGTGGATGAAGTACACAATTCATGTACTTGAATAAAAGTAAAGATACCCAGAGTAAAATATTACTCAAGTTAAAGTAGAAGTACTTGCTTAAAAATTTTACTTGAGTAAAACTATAAAAGTATTTTCCTCAAAATGTACTTAAGTACAAAAGTACTGTGATTTACAGAGGTGTAAAGTACTTGAGTAATTTAACTTGATTACTGTACTTAAGTATTATTTTTTGGGATTTTTACTTTACTTGAGTACAATTTAAAATCAGTACTTTTACTTTTACTTAATTACATTTTTTAAGAAAAAAAGTACTTTTTACTCCTTACAATTTTATTTACAGTCAAAAAGTACTTATTTTTTAAAAATCACTTTATTCTATTTTCCCTTACTCTTACCAAACCAATTGAATTGTGCTGACGGCCAGTTTAACACTCTGGGGTCGACGCTTTATTTTTCAATCACTCCGCAAAGAGACTTAAATTACTCTGCTGATTTTTGACATACAGATATGATTTATACATCATTTAAAACGTTGAAGTGTCTAGTTTTTTTCTGTCCACTCCCAATAAAAACAGAATGTTGTGCATTATGCTTGGAATGTCTCCTTTTAAATGATGTAAGTGATATTGAAAACAGATATTGTCATTCGGTGTAAACTCTATGAGAAGGAGGAAAAGTACCATATTTCTCCAGTTACCTCATTATCTGTAATGAGATGAGATCGCCACACCCCCGCACCATTGAAGTGAACAAGCAGACCCAGCTAACACAAATACGTAACTGTTACGTAACGTCGACGTAATATGATGACCAAACTTACGTCGTGGCGACGAACTGAGTTACGTCGTGGCGACTGGAAAAGTGAAATTCCTGGATCCGTCGCCTGCACGTAACTTCGCAACGTAATCTGTCTGTCGTGGGCACGTCGTGACAACGTAATGGATTGAAAGTTTTATGTTGGTAACCAGATAGTAATTTAAATCTTTTATTTAATATTATTTGGGCGGACATCTGCAGTAGGCTACAACTAATTTAACTTGTCCTTATTTGCCCATAACTAAAAGACTTACCATAACAATGACCAACCCCGAGATGGAATACTTCAATTTATTGAACATGGACATTACATTACAAACATTTAAAAAAACGTATGTTGAAATAAACATTTAAATGCATTCTCCATATAATTTAAAATGTAATTTCTGAATTGTGCAGGCGTAGTTTTGTCAGACGGAGAAAGTGAGAGAGTGTCCTCTTCATGTTCCGGTTGCCAGGATAACGCTGCTCTAACCTTCACCAGTCCAAAACACCAAACATGTCGTACAAAACTTTAAAATAAAAACAATAAAATAAATAAAGGCTAAATAACATCTACACGTTTTCATAAATATCGTTTTATTTGTTGAATTTGTGAAGTAGTGTCTTACCTGAAAAAACGAAATTTCCTGTCAGACAAACATCATGTCAGTGCAGCATAAAACGCGGTTTATACTGTCGGGCGAGATTCTGTGAGCCTTAATAAGTATGTTAAAATGTTGTTTATAACTCTTAAGCAACTATAATAAGTTCTTGTGAAATTTAAACGGGTCTCAGTTCAGAGAAACGACCGGTCCTGACTCCTGTCACGCCGTTCTGCTGTGCACGCGGTCGCGCGTTCTGGTCAAGTTCAGCTGGCTGGGAGGCGCGTGCTGTTTCATGTTTCCCATGTAAATGGCAGTTCGTGTCTATTTAATCTATTTTGACTTATTTAAGGGATACTTTGAGACTGAAAAGTTTTAATAAGCTAACCTAAATAGAAAAGGAAATGAATGTTTATATAATTGTAAAGGTAATGAAATTACCTCCCTGGGACGTAACAGTTACGTTGCCAGTAAGTTATGAAATGTATACCAAAATAGTACGAATTTATTACGTAACTGGGACGTACTTGGTTATCTTGCGACATAAGGAGTCCGTACTGGCGACGTGGTGATTTGGTACTGTAATGGTAATGAAATTACCTCCCTGGGACGTAACAGTTACGTTGCCAGTAAGTCATGAAATTACCAAAATATTACCAATTTATTACGTAACTGGGACGTACTTGGTTATCTTACAACGTAAGGAGTCCGTACTGGCAACGTGGTGATTTGGTTCTGTAATGGTAATGAAATTACCTCCCTAGGACGTAACAGTTACGTTGCCAGCTGGTAAGTCATGAAATTACCAAAAATGACCAATAAATTACGTAACTAGTACGTCGTGTGTTAGCTGGGGAAATATCCATATGCATGACTCGTGCCTCCTGCGGTCAATGGATATGCAATCCACAATTCAGTCTCTCCATTCCTTGTATTTCCATCCGATTGCACCAAACATGACATCTAAATCCTTATTTACTTGCGTATGTGTGTCAGTATCTCCAGACCCGAGTGTTGTCTTTGTTCTTCCGTCAAACAGTTCACACGATTGGAACTCACATACACAAACACGCGAGTCAGGAAACTCGACGCGCTTTTTGGTATTCTTATAAAATACGCGATTGCAAACAGTACAATCCTTATTTAGTTGCGTCTTAGCGCATATCTCCGCACAGCAAGTTTATTAAACACAGGATCACTCGCGTGTGCACACGTTCACTGCATTCATGATCAACACGTGAGGTAATGGCGGCGGCTGTAAACAAACATTGATAGGTTTATCACGTGTCCCTTGTTGTGTTTCTACTATGGCCCTGTCCCAAATGGCACACTCCGGACTTGTGGTTTTTTTATTTTTTATTTTTTTATTATGATAAACATATTTATAAAACATAGGTGAAAACAATAATGCAACATTGAAGAGAAATAAAACAGAAAGCCAATGAAAAGACAAAAAAAATCCAGGGGTTCAAAGAAAGCTAATCAAAACAAGATTATATAAAAACATCAAAAAGTGTGCATACATTTAGAGTTTTTATAGCCTTTTTGTTACTAGATAATGATAATAATTTAGTGTAAATTGAGACATCTTCTTTAAAGAGACAAAAAAGGCGGGGAATGTTCATAGTCTTGCATTTGTGTATAAAATACTTTGCAAGCAAAATAATTAAATTACATAGATAGTAAGTATTTTCAAATTGCTTCTCAAAACTTGTCACACCACGGTCTGTCCAGCAGAGGGAGACAGATAACACAAGGCCTTCCACCACTTACCTCTGATCATGATCACCTTATTGATTTCACCTGTGCCTGTTAGTAATTGTGAGTTTATAAAAGACCAAGCTTTTGTGTTTGTCTTTGCTCAGTCTTGAAATCCTTTTGTTTGATGTAAACTCTGGTCTAAGATTTATTGAGAGACTTTTGCCCAGATACTTTGTGATCTACTTGTTTGGAAACTCTTTGTTATTGGAATACTTACCTGTTTACCAGTTGTGAGGAACTACTTAATTTTGTTACCTTTTGAGAACTGTATTTTGAGTTTGTGTTTCAAGATTTACCACAAGTAAAGACTGTCTATTCCCTTCAAGTCCTGCCTCCTGTGAGTCTCTGCAACTTGGGTTCATACTGTTCCCATAGGCTAGTGGTTAGTGTTGTTGAACCTTCAATGACACATCTTGGGTTCAAGGCCCACCGCTGACAGCAAGACTGAGCCAATAAAAGATGGACCCAGCGGAGACTGAGCAGATTCATGGAGCCATTTCCAAACAAGGAGCCTTGCTTGGGACACATGAGGCTCAGCTTCAGAGGCTGACAGATGCTGTGCATCAAATTGCTGAGACATTACAACAACTTCGAGTACACTTGCCTCAAGAACCTGTCACTTTACCTACTTCCTGGGAACCTAATATCCCAGCCCCCCAGCGTTATGATGGTAAGCCTGGAACCTGCAAGGGTTTCCTGACTCAAGTTTCCCTCATCTTTGAACTTCCACTTTTGCTTCTGATAAAGCCAAGATTGCCTACATAATTTCTTTGTTGAGTGATCGTGCCCTGGATTGGGCTTCAGCTCTTTGGAGACAACAGTCCCCCATCTGCTCGGATGTGAAAGTGTTCACTGACACTCTTCAACAAGTCTTTGACCATCCAGTCACTGGCCGTGAAGCGGCAAGAAGGTTATTAGATCTACATCAGGGACATCATGCTGTGGCTGACTATGCAATTGAATTTCGTACCCTAGCATCTGAGAGCAAGTGGGATTCTGAGACTCTTCTTTCAACCTTCTATCGTGGTCTTTCAGAGGAGGTAAAGGATGAACTAGCCAGTAGAGATTGGGGTTCAAGTTTGGAGGATCTTATAACCTTGGCTATCCGCATCGACAACCGTGTTCGTGAGAGAAGAAGGGAACGTCACACTCCTCAAGTTATGCCTATGTTATCACACCCAAACGCTCAGGAATCTTCATCTCTCAGCCAGGCAACAGAGGAGGAACCTATGCAACTAGGAGGGACTCGTCTATCACCTAAGGAGCGAGAAAGACGCATGAGAGAAGGCCGTTGTTTCTACTGTGGAGTTTCTGGTCATATGCGCTCCTCATGTCCTCAACTAGCTTTAAAAAACAAAGCTCGCTAGGGGGTGAGGGGACCTTAGCGAGTGGAACTGCCCAGATTGACTCTCCTCACTCCCGTTTACTGTTGTCCGCTGCCCTTACTTGGTGGGATACCAAAGAGAGGGTAATTTCGTTGAAGGCATTTGTGGATTCAGTTGCAGCAGATAACTTTTTGGATATTGACTTGGCAAAGAAAATGTGTATTCCCTATGAGACTTGCCCTTCTTCCTGGAAAGTAGAAGCCTTGGATGGCAGGCCAATTGGATCTGGAATAATCAGCTTTAAAACTGTTCCACTGCGTCTAACCATTGAATCTAACCACCACGAACTAATCTCTTTTTATCTTATTGAGTCCTCTAGAGAACCCCTGATCCTTGGTTATCCTTGGCTCCGGCTTCATAACCCCCAGTTTTCGTGGGCCTCAGGAACTCTTCTCAACTGGGGGGTTCCATGTAAAGACTCTTGCACCTCTACTGCTTTGGCCATACCTGAGAGCAAGGGGATCCTTGCTGCGGTTGAAGAGGTGAGTGACTATGTTTTGAATAATCCACTAGACCTGACTCTCATGCCGCCTGAATATCATGATTTGAAGGAAGTAGCAAGCAAACAACAAGCTACCAAGCTACCACCTCATAGGCGCTACGACTGTGCAATTGACCTTCTTCCTGGCACATTCCCTCCTAGAGGTCATTTATTTTCCCTCTCGGCCCCAGAAACTAAGGCAATGAGTGAATATGTTAAGGATGCTTTCAAGACTGGTTTCATTCGACCCTCAGTTTCACCAGCTAGCGCTGGCTTTTTCGTGGCTAAGAAAGATGGTGGCCTTAGGCCATGCATAGATTACCGGGGACTCAATAAGATAACTGTTAAGAATCGTTACCCCCTTCCTCTCATGGCATCTGCTTTTGAACTGCTTCAGAAAGCTAAAATCTTTTCAAAATTAGACCTGCGGAATGCATATAACTTGATACGTGTAAGGGAGGGAGACGAGTGGAAGACAGCCTTCAGTACCCCAACTGGCCACTGGGAATACCAAGTCATGCCCTTTGGATTAGCAAATGCTCCAGCTGTATTTCAGGCCTTCATCAATGATGTCTTAAGGGAGATGTTGAACCGTTTTGTGTTTGTATATTTGGATGACATTCTAATCTTCTCCAATTCTCTACAGGAACATGTTTACCATGTCAGACAAGTTCTAAAGAAGCTGCTTGAGAACCACCTTTTCGTAAAACTTGAAAAGTGTGAGTTTCATGTGTCCCAAGTCTCCTTTCTAGGTTATGTTATCTCCCAAAAAGGCATCCAGATGGAACCAAGGAAGGTATCTGCCATTACTGACTGGCCCCAGCCTAAAACCCTCAAGCAGGTACAAAGGTTCCTTGGCTTTGCTAATTTTTATAGGAAGTTTATCCGAAACTTTAGCACAATTGCAGCTCCTATATGTGCACTCACTAAAGGCTCACCCACTCACATTCACTGGACAACTGAGGCTATGAGTTCATTTCACAGACTAAAGAGGCTATTCTCTTCCGCCCCAATCTTAGTACACCCAGACCCTGAAATACCATTTATTGTAGAGGTGGATGCGTCTGAAGTGGGCGTAGGAGCAGTGCTCTCCCAGAGATCTGTTGCTGATAATAGGGTTCATCCATGTTCCTTCTTTTCCAGAAGATTGTCTGCAGCTGAGAGAAATTATGATGTGGGAAACCGAGAGCTCCTAGCCGTCAAACTTGCACTGGAGGAGTGGCGCCACTGGCTTGAGGGGTCTAAGCACCCTTTTGTTGTATGGACAGATCACAAGAACCTGTCCTACCTACAGCAAGCAAAGCGACTTAACCCCCGCCAGGCAAGATGGTCTCTCTTTTTTACCCGTTTCAATTTTGTGATCTCCTATAAACCTGGATCAAAGAATGTTAAGGCTGACGCCTTGTCACGTCAGTATGATTGTTCCCAGATTGACCGTCCCCCTGAGTTTGTCATCCCCAGAGACCACATTCTTGCACCTGTTTGCCGGTCCATTGAGGATACAGTACGAGAGGCACTTCACGGTACACAGATTCCTGATGATGTTCCAACAGGTTGTTTGTTTGTTCCCAAGGAAACTAGGTCTGAGGTCCTGCAGTGGGGGCATGCCTCTGCCCTCGCTGGACATTCAGGAGCAGAGAGTACATTGGACTTTATTCAGCGACGTTTTTGGTGGCCAGAAATATCAAAAGAGGTCCGATCTTTTGTTCAAGCCTGTCCGGTCTGTGCACAACAAAAATCATCTAACCAGCGACCTTCCAGTCTTCTACACCCATTACCCATCCCAAAACGCCCCTGGTCCCATATATCCATGGATTTTATCACCGGTTTGCCAGTGTCAGAAGGTAACACTGTTGTTTTAGTGGTGGTGGATCGCTTCTCTAAGGCAGCACACTTCATTCCTTTACCTAAACTTCCCTCTGCTAAAGAGACAGCACTCATAGTCCTTCAGAATGTCGTAAGGATCCATGGAATTCCAGTGGACATTGTTAGTGACCGTGGTCCCCAGTTTATGTCTCGTTATTGGAAAGCATTCTGGTCACTATTTGGCTCTTCTGTTAGTCTTTCATCAGGTTTCCACCCCCAATCTAATGGCCAGACCGAACGAGTAAACCAGCAACTGGAGAAGTACCTTCGCTGCTTCACATCCCATCAACCATCCTCCTGGAGTCGGTTCCTGGTCTGGGCAGAACTGGCACACAATACATTGCGCAGCTCCTCCACTGGTTTATCTCCATTTAAGTGTCAATTCGGTTTTGAACCACCATTGTTCTTCAGCCAAGAAACGGAGGTAGGAGTCCCTAGTGCTGAAAAGTTTGTCAAGCGGTGTAAAAGGACATGGGATAGGGCTTATCTAGCCTTGAAGCATGCTTCAACCCTGTATAAGAGTCACGCAGACAAGAAAAGGAGGGCTGCTCCCCACTACCGAATTGGACAAAGGGTCTGGTTGTCAGCTAAAGATTTGCCCTTAAAAGTGGAATCTAAAAAACTTGCACCAAGATTTGTTGGCCCATTCAGAATTGTCAGACGAATCAACCCAGTCACATTCCAGCTTGCCCTACCCAGATCAATGAGAGTAAGACCTACCTTTCATGTGTCTCAATTGAAACCCCTAATAACCTCTCCTTTGTCTCCTCCAGTGCCTGCTCCTCCCCCCCTCGCATCATAGAAGGTGGGCCCACATATACAGTGAGGAGGTTGTTAGATTCAAGACGTCGTGGTCGTGGTTTTCAATACCTTGTTGATTGGGAGGGATATGGGCCTGAAGAGCGCACTTGGATACCAGCCCGACACATCTTGGACTCAGATCTGATCCAAACTTTTCATCACCTGCATCCAGACCGTCCTGGGCCGTCAGGAGCCGGCCGTAAAAGGGGAGGCCCTGTCACACCACGGTCTGTACAGCAGAGGGAGACTGATAACACAAGGCCTTCCACCACTTACCTCTGATCATGATCACCTTATTGATTTCACCTGTGCCTGTTAGTAATTGTGAGTTTATAAAAGACCAAGCTTTTGTGTTTGTCTTTGCTCAGTCTTGAAATCCTTTTGTTTGATGTAAACTCTGGTCTAAGATTTATTGAGAGACTTTTGCCCAGATACTTTGTGATCTACTTGTTTGGAAACTCTTTGTTATTGGAATACTTACCTGTTTACCAGTTGTGAGGAACTACTTAATTTTGTTACCTTTTGAGAACTGTATTTTGAGTTTGTGTTTCAAGATTTACCACAAGTAAAGACTGTCTATTCCCTTCAAGTCCTGCCTCCTGTGAGTCTCTGCAACTTGGGTTCATACTGTTCCCATAGTCTAGTGGTTAGTGTTGTTGAACCTTCAATGACACATCTCGGGTTCAAGGCCCACTGCTGACAAAACTAACAAAACCAAACAAGACATCTTTAAAGCACAACTCAAAATCATTATATATGTGATGAGCAATGAATTTGCAAATGTCTAACCACAGTTTTTTTATAAGGTTACACTGCCAAAATAGATGTATGAGAGTTTCTGGTTGTGAATTACAGAATGTGCAGTTTGTATCTATATTTAGTTTGAATTTTGACACAATAAAGGTCTTTACAGGATAATACTGGTGAAGAACCTTAAAAGAAATCTTTTTGACCTTATTCGTCAATAAATACTTATTAGGAAGAGTCCATACCTTCTTCCACAAAATATTTTTCACTAATCTATTCCATTTTATGACAGCGTGAGGAGTGGAAACATAGTCATTAAGATAAAGAGAGCGAACATTTCTGTTATTTTTCATTGAGGAGTTAAAATATATTCTACCTACAAAAGTGTCAGTCAGGTCTGGAATAGGTATTACGGAACTTGTCAAATTACTATTGTTGCCCTTAAATAACATAACAACACCACTAGGGATAGCACCAAAAACAATGGCATACTGTTTTGGAGTAACAGGAATATTATAACAAGAGAGAAATCCTTGATAAGTAAATAACCATCTTGATTAAATAATTGACTGACCCGATTGATACCATTCTTGAACCAATTTTCAAAAAAAAAAAATGGATTTATGCTTATAACAGATATCCTTATTGTTCCATATGAAGTAATTGGTCGGAGAAAAATTGTGCTTGTAGATCATAGACCATGCTAATAAAGCTTGTTTATGAAAATTAGAAAGAGCAGCAGGGATTTTTTCAATGCTGAAATTGCAGAGTAAAAGAAAATTCAAACCACCCAATTGAGAAAAAACATGCTCGAGTATAATATTCCAAATACTGTATGGTTTTTTCAAGTAATTCCGGACCCAATTAATTTTGAAGGTGTTATTCAAAGTTGCAAAATCAACATAATTAAGTCCACCATTATTGTAGCTGTTGGATAAAACTGACCTTTTTATATAATGTGGCTTATTTTTCCATACAAAATTACACATTAATTGATCAACCTTTTACATATTGTTTTGTCAAGGTCTAATGAAATAGCTGCATAAGTCAGACGAGAAATGCCTTCAGCCTTAGAAAGCAGAATCCTTCCTTTCAAAGTTAAGTCTCTCTGAAGCCACTGATTAAATTTCTTTTTTGTTTTCTCTATGATTGGCAAGAAGTTTAGATCACATCTAAGTTTTGAATTTTTGGAGATCACAATTCCAAGGTAAGTAACTGTCTCTTTAACTGGAATGTTGCATATACTGGAAACAAGGCATTGCTTGATTGGCATTAAGTCACATTTGAGGACATTAAGATGGAGCCCAGAAGCATTAGAAAATGTTTTGATAATATTAAGAGCCAGGGGAATCTGATTTGAATTTTTAAGGAAAAGGGTAGTATCGTCAGCTAACTGACTAATGATGATCTCTTTACCCAAGATACTAACGCCTTGCAGAGCACTATTTTTGATGTAGGTGGCTAATAATTGAGTAGTCAATATGAACAAATATGGCGAAATGGGGCATCCCTGGCGTATTCCCCGATGTAGTTCAAATCTCGGGGAGGTACCATGTTTGAGCTTAATAGAGGAATTACCATGGGCATATAGAGTTTTAATCGCTTTGATGAAGAGGTCTCCAAAGCCAAATTTTTCCAAAGTTTTAAATATAAAGCCATGCTCGATAGAATCAAAGGCTTTGTAAAAGTCCAGAAAAAGCATATATCCATCATCCTTAACTAACTCTGAATAATCCAATAGATCAAAGACCAGCCGAATATTGTTCGAGATGTGCCGATTTTTTTAAAAGCCTGATTGTGTCTCATCGATAATGTCCTCTAAAGTTGTTTTTAAACGTTTTGAAAAGATTGTAGCAATAATTTTATAATCATAATTTAAAAGACTAATCGGGCGCTGTTCGATAGCAGGACTGAAAAAGGTTCTTCTCTATGTAAGGTGAAGTTTTAAATTAGCTTTCCTTTATGGGGTGTCGGTTAGAACACACTGAATTCCATTAGTTTCATGCAATAGGGTTTAATTTGTCATTCTTTAGTATTTCACAACACAGCAGTGCACAGAGTTACAGGTCACAAGCGTGTATAGGAGTTTAATGTGTGTTTATGTGTGGTCTACAAAGGAAAGAAATAAAGATATATATTAACAAATGTTTCTTAAATATGCACAGACATTACTTCACAACAGTTGTAAATCTCTCAATAAAACCTCTAAATGAGAATAATTTACAGAAATGAACTTACAGGCATTAAAACTATTACTCAATACTACCACCTGTTGGTCAGAAACGCCAAAACACTGAAACCGAAACTTATTTCTGAGGTAAATTAAACGAACTGAATATAAACCAGACATATTGCTTAGATAAAGATCAAATGGCAAGCATTTACATTATTAATGTGATAATCACACATATATACATACAAATCAAACGATGCTTACCAGAGATATGCAATAATGACTAATAATAATGAATAATAAGTAATACTGAACATAATTGGCACATTTAAATATTGTCAAAAGCCCGCGACAAACAGCTTAAATAACAACAAATACTTATATTTCAGATACAGAATAACATTGAATGAATACTTTACAAACCCCTGAACTAACATTGATTATCTACTGAAAAGACAGATAACTTACTTTGCGTATTCACGCACACTTTGCACACATACAGTCCCGCTCGCATCTGCTGCTGAATAAATCTCCCTGACGACCACTAATGGAAAAGTGCGCATGCGCACAGAACGCAGCCTTTCTAACAGGTGCCAATTGTCAAGGAATAGTAAATCTTTTTTAGGCTTAGGGATAAGTGTTATTAAGCTTTGAGTTAGAGGAGAGGGAAGAGAACCCAAATTAATACTTTCATAAATAACTTCTAATAAAAATGGGGCTAAATCTTTAGCAAATGTTTGATAAAACTCACAGGTAAGGCCGTCTACACCTGGAGATTTATTAACCTTCAAATATTTGATTGCTTCAAGAACCTCAGCTAATGCAATAGGACGATCACAAAAATCTTTATCTTGATCGCTAATGCATTTAGTGTTATTGACCGAGCACATAAAAGATGAAACACTGTTATAACAAAAATGGCTGCTATAAAGATTTCTATAAAATTCTGAACAGTGTTTGGCTATTTCTTTCGGATCATCAGAGATAAAGTTATTGATTTTTAACTGATGAATGTTGTTTGTAGTCATAGCTTTTTCCAGCCTAAACAAGTAAGCCGAGTTTTGTTCACCTTCTTCAAGCCAACGTCTTCTGGATCTTACAAAAGCACCTCCAGCTTTAATTTTATAAAGCTCATCCAATTTTTGCTGACATTCAAAAAGAGTTCTGTTTTCTTCCAAAGAAAGGCTATCAGGGCATCTAGAAGAAAGGTATGTTATAGTAGAAATAACATCCTCTTCTTGAGCTCTTTTTAATTTGGCAACTTTACTGCAGTAATTTCTGAAAAACTTGCCCAGTTCAAATTTGAGTAACTCCCAATGTTTACCACAAATCCGTTCTGTTTTGGCTATATGTTTAAATAACAATTAATTAATTTCTTTACCTCAAGAATTACAATCTCATGTTTTAATACTGAACTGTTAAGTTTCCAGTAAGAGTTACAAAATTTAGTAGAGGACACTGGACGTAAATCAATATTAATTTGGATTGCTTTGTGATCAGTTAATGGGGTAGCTAAAATATCTGTACTTATATTATCTTTAAGTGTTTGAGACACCAACCAAAAGTCAATTCTTGATTGCTTCGACCTTGAATTATTACACCAGGTAAAAACTGTTTCATGAGGGTGTTTAACTCTCCAGACATCGATTAGATCAAATTTTTGCATTAGCAGCTTTAGCTTTACATTTAAATTAGAATTGTGACCTGGAGGCCATCTATCAACCAGGTTATCTAATGTGATATTAAAATCAACACCTAAAAGTATATGTGCATTAGGAAACTTGGATAACCAGTGAACAATTTTTTCTTCTATCTTGTCTAAAAAAGTATCATTTTGTATCTTTGTATTATACCCGTAAATATTTATGATAATGAAATCATATACTGAATTTGAGCAACATGACACACAAAATGTCCATTACAATCGAAGTCTGTATGGGGAAGTTTACCAGTAAATACGTTTTTAAGTGTACAAACACCTGCAGACCGTTGAGAAGCATGAGAACAAAAAATGTCATTCCCCC
Source organism: Paramisgurnus dabryanus (assembly GCF_030506205.2). NCBI lineage: Eukaryota > Metazoa > Chordata > Actinopteri > Cypriniformes > Cobitidae > Paramisgurnus > Paramisgurnus dabryanus. The sequence goes on from NC_133352.1 coordinate 4,735,490, forward strand.
ATTGGGATTTCCAAAAAGGCACATCCTCAGAAATACTGTGAGTCTCTTGAAGAAAACAAAAATCTGTCTTCCGCTGTTTGGCAAATAAAAAAATTGCTTTCCGCTTTAAATTGTTTCTAAGTCCCCTGGCATTAAGTGAAGTTATAGATAAAGACATCAGAACAGCAAAAAAGTCAATATCAAGAACAATAAGTCACTTGAACGAAAAAAAGAGCTCAGAAACAGCTACTCGATGAGCTGAGAGCACAACGTCATATCAACACCGAACGCATAATCATAAACGGACAGAATACAGACGTAATATCAAAAAAAATATCTGGTCCAGAACAGGATGAATGTTCATCATTTTTAAATTGGACTTAACTAACGTGTAAACAGAATCTGCGTTTAGTTCAGAAAATTCAGCCTGTTGGGAAGATCTCTTTTTTATCAACAAAGGCACGGCCAGCTACAAAGTAGGCAATTTTTCCGGCTTTTCGTGCTTGCTCTACTAGTGGCCATAACTTCATCCTGCTTTCTCTGTCGGTCTTACACAGATCCTCTCTGAAGCGCAAACCGTTTTCCCGTAGATAAGTCGAATTTTGGCTGCAGCCCAAACTGCAGCTCTGTGTATCCGCGAAGAGAACTGAATGATCACCCCGCGAGTAGAATTTGTTCTCTTCGCACCAACACGATGCACAGTGTCAATCACATCTGGAAGGCGATCAGCGTGCTCTGGCAGTAATCTCTGACAAACACGAATCACTTCTTTCCTCACATTTTTCTCATCCACATTTTCTGGCATGCCGTGTAATTTCAAATTCCAGCGCCTAGAGTAGCGTTCCAGCTCAGAGATGCGTGATTCCAGTGTGGTAATTCAAGTACTCTCCTCCAACAACGATGATTCGACTTGTGACATTTTGGTCTTTACCTCATTTACTTCAGCACACACAGAATTCAGCTGTTCTTTCAATCCGGCAATGTGAGAAGTATTGACCGCAACCATCGACTCCAGCTTATCAGATCTCATGTTTATGAGTTCAGACAATTTCGTGACAATATCGTCAGCGGACTCATCACGGCCTTTCTTTAAAGGAGGTTTCACAGGAGTATTAGGAAGCGAGGGGAAATCTTCTTCTGTCATCATAGAAAATTCAATTTTCTCTTCAGGCCTAGAGTAAGTGTGACAACTGTCGACAAGGACATTGCGAACTGCAGAGCAAGCTGATGTCTCCATGTCAGCGGCTGTTTCTTTCTTCTTCGTCGCAGAATTCTTTCTTTTCTTATCTGTTGACATATTTCTTGAAAATAAACAAACTATAGTGCATAAGAAGTACTTAACGTCTCAACGAAGCAGGAATTAATATCAAAAGGTCCGTTTAAATGCTTAATATCAACTTTGTTGACTGACGTTAGAACTCAGCACGTCTGTTCACGGCGCCATCTTGTCTGCCCCCCACTCCGGACTTGTGGTCCTCCTCAGAGTCCACACTCTGATGACATCATAGAGTGCAGACTTTAGGGACCCTTGATGCGAGGCAGAGGGCGCACCGAAGTCGTATTTTGGGACAGACTTGAGCGTCACGCCGGAAATAGTTAGAGAGGTGCTTTTGTTGTGGTTTCGGATACGCGTTGCAATGGACTCTATGAACGGCGGTGCTTGACGTATTTCCGGTGAAATCTCAGGATGCTGGACTACTTCCGCCAGTTATAGAGCTCAATGATATTCAGGAATGTTGGTTGCCAAAATAGCCAAAATAACACTGCAAATTTTGTTGATGCTTGTTTAATTTACATAGAAATAACTTATACTTCACATTTAATGCCATAATGACATTTGAACATATGAAAGTATATTTTTATATACGGGAGAACCGAACTTCTAGCCACCACTGGTGTGTGTCATAGTGTTTACAGCATTAGACTCAAGCATGACAACTTCTACACTGCTACCCTGTATCTGCATTAACACTAGTTTTAGATAGAAATTGCACTGATAACAGTGATATTCATCTGTTGTTGATATACTTATGAATTTTGTATAATTGTTATCATCAGTACTAGTGAAGATAACATCTGTGGTTATACAAGCAAAATGTTAGAACAGTAAAAAACGTGTATTTTGCGCATTTATGTATGCTTTATTAATAACAAATGCAAAAGACAAATAGAAAATTCATATCAATGACAACAAGAATAACTTAAGAGAAAAATAAAACACACACACAACAAACTAAATACACGGAGTATTAAAAAAAACAAACAGCACAAGAAATAAACAAATAATGGAATAGATTTCTTAAATGGACTTTACCATAGTCAACAGTTCTTTTTGCGTTGTTATTTATATCTTATAAAGTTCCAAGATATAACTAAAAAATATCCAAGTAAAAATGTTTTGACAATCGACGTGAATATACAAAAAAAAAAGGTATTAAACGTCACATTTAATATCAGTCCTGCTGCAGTTCGTGTTGCTTTTTCCTCATATAGCAGTGAGATTTCATTTACGTCTTTTAATTTACCTGACACTTTAACCCTTAAGAGTTCCTAGGGACATTTTGTGCCATTTTGATTTTGATTTTTAAACCATCTTGACTGTGATGATTGAATATTGCCCAAACTTGCCAAAGGTTAATCATTTTTGATACATTTTAGAATTTTGGTTTCAGTTTTTTAAATTAGCTTAAAATGGCAAAGCTACGCAAAAACCGACTAATGTGTTCCTAAGGACAAAAACTGCCCCATTGAAAACCATTATAACTACCATTTTTGACCCCCCATTTATCTTAACATAAACTAATACATACCTTTATGTCAATATATCATTTTAAACTACTGGCCTTGAAGTTTTAATTTTTATACTTGTCCACCAGGTGGCGCTACTTTTTACCATTTCATGCATTCATCAAAATGTCACAATTTTTGCTGTTTTCTGCGGACCGCATAGCTGCTGAAAAGATAAACCTTTAATGTTGAAAATTGGTGTGTGTGTAAAAAAAGTGTGTCTGAGGGATAAGGGGGTGTTGGTGATGTCGGGGTGGGGTCGGTGTTGAGTGGGGCAGGGGGGCATATTCAACATATCCAAATTCTTCTCTCTTTGAAGGCCACATTCTGCGTTATAAACTAATTCAGTAATAAAAACGATAAGAGGCAAGAACCGAAACAAAATCAATCTTCATTTTGTTTCTCGCTCATGTTGTTTATGCAAGTACACTGCTATAAGTATGAACAGTATAGCAGAAGTAGTGAAAATGGCAAGGCATTACAGCACACATAAGGCTCTAGAAATAATCATGCACTTCAAGAGCGAGGATGGCTCTTCATCTTCCTCCGAGGATTCTGAGGTCGACACGGAGGCCTCAGAGGTGGAAGTAGACCAGCTGGAGTCTAATTCATTAGAGGGATCTTCAGAAGACTTGTCAGAAGGTGAGAGCAGAGAGGAGATGGATGAAGGGGCGACAGGATGGACGTCAAATATTGAAAAATCTTCTGGTCTCCCACAAACATGGAGACGCTCCGCTACTTCCCAGCAGCCAGAGATTTGATCCCAGGGCTCACACAGGCCACTGCCCAAATCAGTGCCCTGACTTGAAGGTTTTCATTGATGCTGATGCATGAAATCCTGCAGCATATTGGGGCCATGACAAATCTACATGGGAGACAGTCATAGACTGGAGAGATCTTGAGACAGAGAAACTGCAGGCTTATGTGGGCCTGCTCATTCTGACCGGTGTTTACAGATAAAAAATGAATCAGCCCTCAGTCTCTGGAGTGAGAAATCAGGACAGGTCACTATCTGGGCTACGATGTCCCACAAAAGGTTTCACGACATCAGCCGAACACTGTGGTTCGATTAATGTTAACATATTGGCATTTAAAGGGTTAAATTTTCCACAAATTTAATTAATATTTGACATATATGTTTCAGGAAGAAGTAGTGTTAAAACATTTAATAGTTTTAAGTGGAAAAAATTATTGATATATGATATTTTTAGAGCAGTTTTGGGGAAGGTGTCATTTTGGCCTTAGGATCATTTTGGCCTTAGGAAGTGTGAGTTTTGTATAAAATCTGACCCTGTTCAAAAAATAACAATGCATCAAAATCAATGTTGCTACCAATCTTTGACCCATCCTAGGGTCTAATAATAATTATAATCAAATGGTGGTTCAAATGTTTTTTGGGGGAAAATATTTAGTTTATTTGTTTTTTTCTGTTAAAAAACATGGGTTAATGTAAACAAACTGGCATGTAAAGGGTAAAAATTTCCACAAATTGAATTAATATTTCATATGTATGTTTCAGGCAGAAGTTGTTCTAAAAGACTGAATCGTTTAAAGTGGAAAAAAATATTGACATATGATATTTTTAGAGCAGTTTTGTGAAGGTGTCATTTTGTGGCCTTAGGAACACTTAAGGAAGTTTTTTATAAAATCTGACCTTGTTAAAAAAATAACAATGCATGAAAATCAATGTTGCTACCAATCTTTGACCCATCCTAGGGTATAATAATAATAATAATCACATGGTGGTTCAAATGTGTTTTTTGGAAAATATTTAGTTTTTTTGTTTTTTTTCTGTAAAAAAAACATGGGCTAATGTAAGCAAACATGCATATAAAGGGTTAAAATTTCCACAAATTTTATTAATATTTGATATCTATGTTTCAGGCAGAAGTAGTTCTAAAAGACTGCATTGTTTAAAATGAACAACAATATTGACGTATGATATTTTTAGAGCAATTTTTGGGAAGGTGTCATTTTGTGGCCTTAGGAACACTTAAGGAAGTTTTTTATAAAATCTGACCTTGTTCAAAAAATAACAATGCATGAAAATCAATGTTGCTACCAATCTTTGACCCATCCTAGGGTATAATAATAATAATAATCACATGGTGGTTCAAATGTGTTTTTTGGAAAATATTTAGTTTTTTTGTTTTTTCTGTTAAAAAAAACATGGGCTAATGTAAACAAACAGGCATATAAAGGGTTAAAATTTCCACAAATTTAATCAATATTTGATATGTATGTTTCAGGCAGAAGTAGTTCTAAAAGACTGCATCGTTTAAAATGAAAAAAAATATTGACGTATGATATTTTTAGAGCAATTTTTGGGAAGGTGTCATTTTGTGGCCTTAGGAACACTTAAGGAAGTTTTTTATAAAATCTGACCTTGTTCAAAAAATAACAATGCATGAAAATCAATGTTGCTACCAATCTTTGACCCATCTCAGGGTATAATAATAATAATAATAATCACATGGTGGTTCAAATGTGTTTTTTGGAAAATATTTAGTTTTTTTGTTTTTTTCTGTTAAAAAAAACATGGGCTAATGTAAACAAACAGGCATATAAATGGTTAAAATTTCCACAAATGTAATCAATATTTGATATCTATGTTTCAGGAAGAAGTAGTTCTAAAAGACTGCATCGTTTAAAATGAAAAAAAAATATTGACTTATGATATTTTTAGAGCAGTTTTGTGAAGGTGTCATTTTGTGGCCTTAGGAACACTTAAGGAAGTTTTTTAAAGGAACTCTTGAGGGTTAAGATAACATTACAAAGACATTAATCCTGAATCATAAAAACAGCACAAAGCTCTGCTAGTATGATGAACATATCATAATGATTACAGAGATAAGACGACTTGTAACCTTTCTCGAGTTTGCACATCTGGACAATTCTTCACACATCACAGGTTGTAAATTTGGGTAAATCCAGCAAACAACGAGTACATTTAGCGATTCTGCCGTCACTCCGCTTTAAATCTCCCGTACCGGAAACTGAAGAGCAGCCTTGAGTCAAACGCGGAAGTTAAGCATGCATAGAGTCCATTCTGGTGGGAGAAATATGTTGCCTGTAGTTAGGGGTCAAGCCCAGAATGGGCGAGACCCCTATTGGGATTGTTAGTTTTCTTATTATTATTATTATCTATTATTCTTCTTCTTCCGCCATTGCGTCTATGGCAGCCCATAGAACCGTACGTAGGAAAGTTATGAAATTTGGCACACTCAAAGAGGACATTCCAAATAGTCAAGACACCAAATTTGGAGTGTCTATGTCAAACCCAATAGCGCCACCAACAGTCCAAATTTTCACTTACATTTTTGGTTATAACTGCTGACCCGTACGTCATAGAAACGCAATTCTTGTTTCTTCTGATTCCTTGGCTCATGCCGATTCGATTGCACCATATGACGTCATTTCGGTTATGCTATTTATTTTGATATTTTGAATTGTTTATAAAACCTACTTTTTCGAACTTGTCCTAGAGCTTTTGTCCAATTTGCGTAAAGAAGTGTGTAGGTGTGTAGCATCTAGAGACACTCATTGCAAAAAGTTATGGAATTCGTGTCGATTCGCCAATCCGTTTCCGTATACCGCGTCAACGAATTTTACGTAGATTGCGTAAAAACGGATTTGAGGCTGTATCTTCGCCAAAGTTAAACGTATTCACACGACACTTGGTTGTTTTGATGGCAGTCATGACCTGAGGGTTCGTGCCCAGTTTCGTCACAGCGCCACCTAGTGTTCACGAGATTTGAAAAATGGCTATTTTTGCTTATAACTACTGCAAACTTGAGTCTAAAATTATACAAGTGCTATTGTTAGATTCCTTGAGGCATGCCGAGTCAAACGATACCAAATGGTTTTCAGTCGGCCATTTTGGGGGTCGGCCATTTTGATTTTTAACTTTTTTTGTCGGAAAGTTATGAATTTTGGCACACTCAAAGAGGACATTCCAAATAGTCCCCACACCAAATTTGGAGTGTCTTTGTCAAACCCTATAGCGCCACCAACAGTCCAAATTTTCACTTGCATTTTTGGTTATAACTGCTGACCCATACGTCATAGAAACGCAATTCTTGTTTCATCTGATTCCTTGGCTCATGCCAATTTGATTTCACCATATGACGTCATTTCGGTTATGCTAATTATTTTGATATTTTGAATTGTTTGTAAAACCTACTTTTTCGAACTTGTCCTAGAGCTTTTGTCCAATTTGCGTAAAGAATGGGTGTTTAGCATCTAGAGACACTCATGGCAAAAAGTTATGGAATTCGTGTCTATTCGCCGATCCGTTTCCGTATACCGCGTCATAACATTTTACGTAGAGCGCGAACAAACGGATTTGAGGCTGTATCTTTGCCAAAGTAGTTTTGATGGCAGTCATGACATGAGGGTGCGTGCACAGTTTCGTCACAGTGCCACATAGTGTTCACGAGATTTGAAAAATTGCTATTTTTGCTTATATCTAATGCTAGCTTGATATTAAAATTATGGATTTGTGGCTATATCTTCGCAAAAGTTTTGCACATTAATGTATGCATTGCCAGTGGTTCTGTGGTTAGTGTAGGTTGTCTACAAATCGGAAGGTTGGTGGTTCAAACCCCAGCTCCACCTTACCAAGTGTTGAGGTGTCCATGAGTGAGACATCTAACCCCAACTGTTATATGTCATGAACTGAGGGTGCATGGAACGGTTTGTCACAAGGCCACCTAGTGGTCACGAGATTTGAAAAGTGACGGTTTTTGTTTTTATACTGCAAAATTGAATCTAAAATCATGAAATTGCTATTGTTAGATTCCTTGAGGCATGCCGAGTCAAACGATACCAAAATGTTTTCGGATGGCCATTTTCAATTACAAAGCATACCAACTTTTTCAAACTCCTCCTACAGCGTTCATTTGATTGGCTTGGATTTGGTACACACAATCTAGACTCTAGACAAAAAGTCATAAAAAGATTTTGATAGACCAATCAGTTATTGTATAGCGCATCAACAAATATTATGGCAAGCACGCCGGAATGGATTTGAGGCTATATCTTTGCAAAAGTTTTGCATATTAATGTGCGTGTTTCCAGTGGTTCAGTGGTTAGTGTAGGATGTCTACAAATCGGAAGGTTGGTGGTTCAAACCCCAGCTCCACCTGACCAAGTGTTGAGGTATCATTGAGAACCCCAACTGCTCCTGATGAGCTGGATGGCTCTCGCATGGCTGACAGTGTATGAATAGGTGAATGTTTCACAACTTGTAAATGTCATGTACTGAGGGTGCATGAAATGTTTTGTCACAGAGCCACCTATTTCATCAGCATTTTTTTGAAAGCCCTTGTAAACTTTTCAGTGCCCCCTAGTGGTTAAGAGTTTTGAGGCTTTATCTCCAGATCGCTTTATTGTGTGTACACCATATTTGGTGGGTGTCATCACAATTATGACCTGAGGCACCATCAATTGTTTTGGTGCAGTGCCCCCAGTGGTCAAGTCATTTGAGGCTATATCTCAACATTGCTTAATCATATGTATATAAAATTTGGTGGGTGTCATCACAATCATGACCCGCGGCACCATCTATTGTTTCGGTGCAGCACCACCAAGATAAAGAAGATTTGAAAAATTGCAATTTTTGCCTTAATCTACTGAAAACTTAGATTTAAAATCAAGACAGTCATTATTGATACTTCATTCTGTGCCCTTTTTGGCTTGACCCCGGCATCGCTGCTTTGCAGCTATATTTGTTTTTACTTTTGTGCTTGCAGAATGGCTATCCATGCAGCCATATCGCCGTCGTCAGCTCCAACGTCGCAAAAGAGAGTGTTTTTTATTCGTTTATTCAAATGCTGGTGGCACACACAGAGCAAGAGGTAGACTAGGAAATATAATTATTGGTTACGTTAAATTTGTCAGAACTCACGAGTGCATTAAGTTGCTTATTTATTTATTGATTGATTGATTTTGCTTTACAGGTCAGCCGACTGTTTCGATATACGGGGTTAAATCGGTCCATGCCTGTGCTCCGAATTTATTTCGATGCCGAAAGAGATATGCGGCCAGACTTCTGTCTAAACAGAAAGTCAGTCAGCAGTCTTATTCAGATTCTTATGGACATGAACATGCATGACCATGGATGGGGAAAACACTTGGAAGTACTTATTTTTCTTTACTGGCTTGCACACGCACTGTCTTACAGAGTTACGGGGCGGACCTTTTCTATTCCCAAATCAACCATGTGCAGAGTTGTGCATAAAATCGCCAGGGAAATAAAGAATGCAGTGGCAGCAGGCTGGGTTATTTGTTATCCTCGTCCAGAACAACTTCATACCATTGGCCTTGGATTTGCGCAACTGGCACGGCGGTGGGAGCAATTGATGGATGCCACATAAGAATTAAACCACCTGGCCGAAATAAAGAGGAATACTTCAATTACAAACAGTATTATAGCATCCAAATGCAGGCAGTGTGTGACTCAGGTCGATTTCTTAAAATTTTTGTGGGCTACCCTGGATCTGTTCATGACACTCGTGTTTTTAAGAACAGTCCACTTTATTACAATGCTGAATATCCCCCAGCTGGTTACTTTCTTCTAGGTGACGGTGGGTATCCAAGTATTGATAGGCCAATCCGAGTTGTTACACCATATAAGCTGCCCTTACAAGGACCAGTGGAGGAAAGGTTCAATCGATGCCATTCACGAGGCCGAATAGTAATCGAGCGAGCTTTTGGGATGATGAAAGCAAGGTGGAGGAGAACATTGTTCTCTGCTTTAGAGGTAAAAGTCGGCTTCTGTACGCACGTGGTAATCGCATGTGCATTCCTGCATAATGTGTGTTTAACAAATGGTGATGTGCTTGAGCCGGACGATGCACAGGATGCTGAACCCCCCTGCCCACCACCACCACCTGATGCAGCGGACCCCGTTGATAGGTCTGCAGTCCAGTTCAGGGATAGACTGGCAGCACGGGTTTCTGCTCCTCTTGGTGTGCAGCATCCACTGATGGAACATGATTACACACTGTGATGTTAATGAATTTTGAAATTCGTTCCTGCCCCATTTACTGCACTTTTATTGTTAGCTCGTTTTATTTATAAGACTTAACGTATATGAACTTAATTTTGTGTTGTACTTGAGCATTTGATGTTATGCACTTAAAAAAAATAACAAAACAAACTCAGTATTACACTGCCTGACCTTATTTGTAAATTTACAAGTACTGTTTTGTTTTGGGGTTTGTTTACTTCGGAGTGATAATGCTGTAACATCTGGCTGGACGTCAACTAGAGGTCCTTTCAGTCTGGGTCGTTAACGGTTTCATGCTGTGACCCTAGATTGAGTTTTGTCACCAGGTCTGCTCGGACACTTTCATCAGAAGATCCTAATCTCCTGATAACACACATTTCCAGACCTATTGACTGTCTCTGGCTGTTTTATTGTCCCAATCTAAGCAAATTAACACCTCAAAGCAAACTTCAAACCGTGAGCAGAGACGAAGCAGCCATGACACAAAAATGATTCTGTCTAAGATATCAGCTAAGACCAAAATAAATTGGTTTAAATTGTATATATTATATATCCTTGTATTGCATGTTTGTATCTGTAATGAACCATTTTCTTGTAACACTATAGGGATGCTTTGTTCATTTTAGCATGTCTCATAATTCACATTCATGAGATTACTATTTGATGTGTGTTTCAAACCATACCTTGTTTACACTTTTAATAATCCCCTTTTCCTTTCCTGATCAATGATGTGCATCATCTGACCATGACTGATATCAAACTTGTTAAATATTAATCAAAATTATTATTTAACAAAAACTTTAGCATAGTCCATCTATGCAAATGAGTCTGGTAAAACAAAGACAAAGTTTTCCTACTCTATCAACACCCTTTTGGATTGGTCATCTGAACTTCAAGGGGTTGGTCTAAACTCAGGTTAAGAGGCCTGCACCCCAATTCATCAACGCTCATCAGCACACAGTTGGCCTACAGTTCTTCTCCCAGCTCAGCTCCCAGCTCAGCTTCCTGCTGTGGGACCCCTATCCTTCTATTTTCACGGGCACCCTGACACTTGGACAAACTTTAACAAATTGGACAAATTAATCGCCACAGATCAACCAGACCGACGGACTAACCCAAAAAGGAACAACTCCTACGGACACCTCCAAGGACTCCGTCACGTGACCACAAACTCAGGAACTCTCTTCCTCGCATACGCGCCCATACAGCTGGACGTACACACGTGCCTCACAAAAGCCAAACGCAAGTATCGCTTGTTCATTCGCTGTAAAAAGTTATTGCCCCTTTTAATTAAGGTGATTCTTAGAGTTCTGATGATTTGTGCAGAAGTTAAGTCTATAGTGATATTGCCCTTCCTTTACTCTCTCTCTCTCTTAATTTTCCATTCTTTCTCTTTCATATATGTTTCTTGTTTGTTGTTTGTATGTATAGTTAGTCTTGTATGTTTTTGTAGTGTAACGTAGTTTAATAAACCGGTTTTGCATTTCACAATTGAATTGTTTCTGTGTTCAATGCTCATGAAATAAATGTCACTTAATCTGCCGTTAAGATCTTAAAGCTACATGCTTAAACATACTTTATAGCAGTAAGAATGTTATTTTCTAAAGGCCACAGAATTAACTTCTTAAATGAACAATTATGAGTATTTGCTGGACAAATACATTAATTAATTGTTATTATTATTCTGCTAAATCAGTTTAAAATCTTAATAATTTGTATAATTAATTAGTTAATTGTACTTATTATTCCATTTGAGCTAAATATGGGAATTTCCCCAAATTCCCTTAAATTCCCGTAGTGTTTCGGTTGGAGGTTTATGGTGTTTTAAATAACGCCGTTCTCCTCCTCACGCTGAATCGCTACATATTAATGGTGGAGAAAGCGCGGGCAGATTTAAACATTATTTCTGAGCAAAAACAGTTAACAGGTCAAATGTGTTTTGCATTGTGTGAATGAAAAGAACTATCAGCTATAACTGTGTTCGTTCTTATATTGGTATGAATGAAAATGTAATTTCCTGTATCATTTTCAGGACATAACAGACTCGCGCCCCTGTTATGTATAGTTAACTGCAGTCTTTAAGGTAACCGCATTACCGTCTGATTCCGCCTAACAAAGAGTATAATTCCTTTATTTAGAGCGAAGCGGTGGTCGAGTGAGTACTCCCATCTGATAAGGCCTTTTTGTTATCTCCAGGAAATTATTTACAATTAGAGAAGCTGTCTATTGCATTTTTCCATTTTATTCACGTACGTGGATTTTTAAAATTGTAAGACTTTTCAATTTTAAAGGAGATAAACCTTGATCAAGTAACTTATGTCAACGTAGAAGAAAGCCCGTTAGACTTTTATTTATTGTGTGTCCCGGTAACGTAAGCCAAAACTGGCACCGGACGAACACAGCTCAAATTACATCCGTTGTCTTAGCAACGCAGCGGTCGCCGATGTAATTATTGTATGGAAGCGAATCTTTGTCAGTTTAAAGCGTACTACCTAGTTCTAACACTAGATGTCAGTCTTGAGTGTCTAACACTTCTCCTTCTCTCTCACTTTACGCCTGACTTCCGCTTTCTTTGTTTGTTGGGCGAAATATCGCCATCTGGTGGGGAAAGCTTGTTTGGTCCTCTCATAAACTCTTTTGGGAGTGTATGACAGGAGTCAAACTGGGATTTTTGATCTCACTTTGATAACTAGGTTATTCTACTACTTTGTAGTTTTATTTCCTACATATTGAATGTTATGGTCTTAAATTATAAATAATAATTAATATTGCTATGCCTTTATTAAGTTATTATTTCTTTATTTTATTTTTATTTTATTTTGATTTATTTTATTTCATTTTTGCTGTTCTCTCCCGCTCCCTACTTTCCTATTTTCTTTTCTATTGTAGAGATTGTATTTTAATTAAGTTTAAATTTAAATTTAATGCAGTTTGATTTATTTTAAATTTTAATTGAATTAATTCTTTACTGTGAATAGAATCTAGCCCCATAAGTCCCATTCTCAGTGAATTCATTTATGTTTTAACTGGTGCAATAGGATAAGCCCCCTGTCCCTCGCAAGTTGGGCCTAGCCCAGCCACTCTAGCTAAGCCACTCCCCTAGCTCGCATGACTTCATAGTGCCCTCTCCCTGTAAGGCCCTGTCATTAAATCTAGGGTAGAGAACCTGCTAAGCTAAAACAGGGATCCCCTTCTCATCCCTATTTTCCTCTCACATCCTTTTCATTTCTCAGCCTTCTGACTTTGTCTGTTTGGCTGTCTTATTTTCTTTTCAGTTTATTTTTATTTGAATCTCTTTTATTTTTATCCATTTTATTTTATTTGTTTTATTTTCAGCAATTTATCTTTCTCACCTTCTATTTGCTTTTTATTTTATTTTATCATTATAATTAATTAACTTTAATTATTTTGATCTTATTTTTATTTTTGGGCTGAAAGACCATATCTGCACAAACCATGAGAAAATGTATTAGTAATGCGACCGATTAACCAAATGTCTGAAGCGACCAATAGGTTAAAACACATCGTCCATTCACTAAACTTTTTCCCTTTTTACCCACACTAATTATCTGCGCCGCCGAAGCAAGGCCCCGATAATAGTTTTTATTTGTGCCACTAGCTGATCACGTCAGTTAGACCCACATAGACCATATTTTTATTTATTTATTTTAGCTCGTTAAAATTCTGCGGACTTGTATTGGCTCTTTGTGTTTTGTCACCCACCAGTGCACCAACGTGTCCAGATCACCCAGCCCTGCCAACCACTGTGAGCAGCTGGAGGCATGGCTCAACGATCCGACATCTGACCTCCTGCCCAATGTCGCCAACGATCTGCAGCGTCGAGACCGAGAGCAACGGGATGGCAACCTGGACGAGATCATAGCCCGTGATTCAACGCAGAGCTAAAGCCACAAGGAGATGGCAAGGATCACAGGTGCCATCGCTCACAACATCATCATCCAGCTAAAGTGGGACGAAAGGAACGTCACCCACCTGGAACAGGATGCAGCAACGCTAAAGCTTCAAGCAAAGGAAGCCTGGAGGAATCAGGAGGACGCGCAGACTCGTCTAGATCGGCTGACACAGGAATCCAAGGATCGGCAGCAGCTGATTGAGGAGGAACACAAGAGGATAAAGAATGAGGCGGGACAACTTCACAAGGCCATCTCACAACTCCACACAGACACCGAGCACAGAGAGCAGCAGGAAAAGACCGCCAAAGAGGAGCTGGGAAAGCTCCTGCAGGCCAAAAGTCTTCTGGTAAGAGCCAAGGCAGAACAGAAAAAACGTGATGCCAAGTCCAAGGCCTACGAAAACCACCTGCAAGCTGCTCAAGCTGAAATTCAAGTTCTTGTTCAGCAACATCACCAACCTAAGGACGAACGTGATTCCGTCCAAAAAGAACTTTTATATGGTTTCAGAATGCAAGCTGAACCATTGAGAGAGAAAGCATAATTCTCCTCTCATCCAATCAGTGTCTCTGCACTCCCCCACCAAAGTTTCCTGCTGAAAAGGAGGGGGGGTGAGAGCCCACTGTTAAGAACTTTGCCAGCCAGCGTCCACAACCCTTTCACAAGAACACAAAAGGGGTGGGGCCAACACCTTTCCCAACACTGTCTAAAGACACATGGCGTGGCCCAAAGACCTTGACAAGCTGGCTAGAAACAGTCCAACATTTAGTCCAAACACTGCAGGTGTCCATGACATCCACGCTTACCTGCAAAACATTGACTTTTATGTGCACACGCTGTCGAATGTAACCACGAGAGACCAGCTGTATCTGCTATGGATTACTTCCAGCCATTAGGTGAGGAGCTTCCTGGACCGGCAGTCAGAAAGTGTCAAGTTGGATTATAAGCAGCTGCAAATGGCCTTGATAGAAGAGTTTTCAGATCCAGAATCACGATGAGGACTAATAGCTGCAATGGACTTAAAACAAAGCAGAAATGAAACTCCACAGGCCTATAACTACAACTGACTTTCAGTCTACTCCAGCTCACAAAACGAGCCAAGAATGGAGGAAACATCAAGATCCTCCCCCTGCAAAGTTTTGTTTTACCGTAATGCAACACTTAGGATTTATGGCCTACCCTCACCTGACAGCTGCAGAACTTCGTCCATAAAGCCTACGGTAAGCAAAAGCCACCTCTGAAAAGACTGTCCTCCTTTCTTTCTCTGAAAATTACCCCAAAACGGCCACTGGAGGGCGAACAACAGCGCCACAGTGAAGGACATTTCATCAGAGAGCCAAGAGGACAGCGTCCACGGAAACCATCCTGCACCTGTCAGAATGAGAAGTCCAAACAGTCAACAGATGGACCAGGTTCGACACACAGTGAACAAAGCTAAGTCTGAACTGTCACAAAAGCAAAGCGACACATACACATCTGAGTCAGCAGAGATTTTGAAAATAGTGAAGATGTCAAATCCAAAAGGAGGCCTCACAAGGAGAACCGCGAGGATGAACCGAACTATTTATCACTAGCAGCAGCACTGGAATACAGCAAGAACTTTCCAGAAAACCCTCCTGCAAGCAACACTTAAATCTCTGCCACTCATCACGTTACCATCGATCCAGTCATCGCAAAAATCAGAGACTTTGGCACACAAACTGTATTTCAAACATAAACCAGTCAGATTCAGCAGGTACCAGAAAAGTGCTGTGTTGGACATCTGTTTCCCTACAGAATCACTGAAGACCAGCCTTAACTGCCTTCCAGTTACCACACAAAACCTGGTACTAAGGCCCTGGGAAACCTGAATGAGAGAGGAGTAGCTAAAAGACTCTATTTAGCAACCACCGTGAAACACAAGGTCAGATTGGAAACCCTCGCCAACACTGGAGCTGATCTAATGCTGATGTCATTCCAGCTTTTCACAAGACTCCAGAACAAAGATGAAGCACAAGATCTGACCCTCAACCCACAAAGGTGTATGCTGAATATGCAGTCTCACAGCCAAAATCCAACAGGTGCTTTCCATCCACCTGATCATCAGTCCTATGAGACTTCTGCATCCTGTGTAAATCTCACCAGTGGACACATATCCTCTTTTCATTGGCAAAGACTTTTTTAGATAGTTTTGAGCCTTTAACAGACTTTAAAAAGTAAAAATTTGGGCTCAGGTAAGAGAACTTCTACCTTTTCACTCAGAAAATCATCTGAAGTACATTGCCAAGTCACAAAGTTATGGATTACCCAGCAGCCAGTCGCGAGAACATCGTCTCAGACCAAAAGTTCAAGTTCACTGTTGTGCACATTACAAACAACCCACCCACCCGCCCAACTGTGATTGCACTGACCTGCGGCCAACACACGCCCACCACCACAGTGCCCATCACATAGCCACTTACACTGGCTCCACATATCTCAAACAGTGACATAGCTGCATTACATGCCTCCGACACCACCATACAAGCTATGTCAACCACCTCTCAGACCCCTCCACCTGCCCTATCATGAACTCTGACCTCATTGCTACACCAGCCTTTAAATGTCTTAATGACATGGAACACCTGCTGCATATACAACACAACATCCTCTTATATGTCCCTGACGACCGCACTTCACCTAAGCTTGTGGTTCTTCATTGACATAGGGGGGTCCTACAGATGTATGCGCATGACACAGCATGTGCCAGACACCAAGTTGCAAGAGCCACGTACAAACCACTGAAACAGGTGGCATACTGGCCCTGGATGCAGCAGGACTTAGCAGAATGCATCAAAGGATGCCTGGTTTGCTGCTAACTACAATCGGCTAACCCAAACCACAGAGCACCACTGCAAAGAACAGGTGCTAATTTTGGTCAGACTTTAAGACTTTTAGGCTGGGTAAACTGCTACCCAGGTCGACGAGGGGCAACAAACATTTACTCATGGTCATTTGCCAATTCACACAGTGGGTTGAGCCTCCCAGCACCCAATGACACTGTTCAAAACACAGCACCTCTACACATGATCCACATCTTCGCCAGGTTCGAACTGCCACTGAGAGTCAACTCAGATAGAGGTACCCATTTCACCGCTGAAATTATTAAAGATGTGTGGAAACCCCTAGGCGCACACGCCCAACTCCACATCAGCATCATCCCTCCTCATCGAACCAAGCAGACTGTGGCTAGCATGTCAAAGAAATGTGTCTCAGCAAATCAGATGGACTGGGATCGAAAACTCCCCTTTAGTGTTATGGCTATCAGATCGAC
Source organism: Paramisgurnus dabryanus (assembly GCF_030506205.2). Taxonomy (NCBI): domain Eukaryota; kingdom Metazoa; phylum Chordata; class Actinopteri; order Cypriniformes; family Cobitidae; genus Paramisgurnus; species Paramisgurnus dabryanus. The sequence goes on from NC_133352.1 coordinate 4,752,471, forward strand.
CCCAAATTATTTTACTGGTATGTCTCCCTTCAAACCATTGACGGGATGGCAGATGACACTGCCAGTACACCTGTTGTACCAACCTTGAGATTCCAATCTCATCACAGCCAACACCACTCACCAGAATCCCAATGAACTTCACAGGCATCTGGGACCCTTCGCTTCCGCCCGGGAACAGCTACAGAAGATGGCTGAGGGCTAGAAGGCATACTACGACTGGAAGTCATCATGAGAGGAACTGGACGTGGATGACGATGTTTGGTACAACAGCTTTGCACAGCCACTTCACACAACTCACCAGTGACTGTCAAAGGAAGTTCTGCCACGCTGGACAGGACCCCATCAGATTGTGGACAAAATCTCTGCTGTTGCATACCAGACCAGGATGAACAGGGAGCAGAAAGAAACAATCTTCAGATGGGTCCATCATAACACAACCAACACACTAAACATTGAGGCATAACAGAAAAGGGGGGACTAGTTCCAACTAGACCAAATCGCCTCTTTACTGCCTCACCACCAAACAAGCAGCTGCATCTTGCATCAAACCCGCGCAGGTGCAGCCGCACTAAAGACATTCACTATCTCAGCCCAAACATTCCTTCTCCTCGGGACAACACTGATGACATCTGTGGGCTGCAGCCCATGAAGATCGACTCCCAGTGTTCAGCTTCGGTTAAACCACTAGCCGATGCCACTAACGCTCGTAGGTGACTGATGGCTGTTCAACACCCCAGCCTACACAAACACGTTAACCTACAAACCACCCACATCAGTCTGCACAACCAGACAAAGTGGGTTCAAACTCCAAAGGATGTGATTCTCCACATTGATGACCTGGCACTTGATCACCTTCCCAGTGAGTAGTACCACTTCAAACTGGAAATCTCAACTTTCTTCAGGGACCACCACTTCATCGTAAACCCTGAACTGGAAATCAGGATTGCGTAAGGGAGGACCCAAACTAATTGATGTCACAGACTTCAACACTGTCCTCCAGAGACTCGCTCGGATGCCCGCTACAGACAGCCTTTGTGTTGTCTGATCTTGGACCGCCACTGACACGGTACTGTGCCTCTCCGCAGGAATAGGATACGTCCTTACTCTCAGCCTAGCCTTCATCCCATAACGAAGATTTAACGGGATGCAAGAGTTCAGTGAACAGGTGCACAGCTGTCCTCCTGTTGGACATTCAAATGGAACCGTGGAAGGCAGCACACCCAGGCAGAGCCAGAGCCCAATCTCATTCAAATCACCCTTTGCCTGTTTGACAGAACGCTGCAGACAATTAAGATACACCTGCCATCCAGACTTCATGACCTGCCTGATCATCGCCCGCCAAAGTCTCCCTGGACTTTAACGGTCGTGAAGGGGGGAATATGTAACATCTGGCTGGACGTCAACTAGAGGTCCTTTCAGTCTGGGTCGTTAACGGTTTCATGCTGTGACCCTAGATTGAGTTTTGTCACCAGGTCTGCTCGGACACTTTCATCAGAAGATCCTAATCTCCTGATAACACACATTTCCAGACCTATTGACTGTCTCTGGCTGTTTTATTGTCCCAATCTAAGCAAATTAACACCTCAAAGCAAACTTCAAACCGTGAGCAGAGACGAAGCAGCCATGACACAAAAATGATTCTGTCTAAGATATCAGCTAAGACCAAAATAAATTGGTTTAAATTGTATATATTATATATCCTTGTATTGCATGTTTGTATCTGTAATGAACCATTTTCTTGTAACACTATAGGGATGCTTTGTTCATTTTAGCATGTCTCATAATTCACATTCATGAGATTACTATTTGATGTGTGTTTCAAACCATACCTTGTTTACACTTTTAATAATCCCCTTTTCCTTTCCTGATCAATGATGTGCATCATCTGACCATGACTGATATCAAACTTGTTAAATATTAATCAAAATTATTATTTAACAAAAACTTTAGCATAGTCCATCTATGCAAATGAGTCTGGTAAAACAAAGACAAAGTTTTCCTACTCTATCAACACCCTTTTGGATTGGTCATCTGAACTTCAAGGGGTTGGTCTAAACTCAGGTTAAGAGGCCTGCACCCCAATTCATCAACGCTCATCAGCACACAGTTGGCCTACAGTTCTCGACGACACGCCGTTCCCGGCGTGGAGCTGAGCTCCCAGCTCAGCTCCCAGCTCAGCTTCCTGCTGTGGGACCCCTATCCTTCTATTTTCACGGGCACCCTGACACTTGGACAAACTTTAACAAATTGGACAAATTAATCGCCACAGATCAACCAGACCGACGGACTAACCCAAAAAGGAACAACTCCTACGGACACCTCCAAGGACTCCGTCACGTGACCACAAACTCAGGAACTCTCTTCCTCGCATACGCGCCCATACAGCTGGACGTACACACGTGCCTCACAAAAGCCAAACGCAAGTATCGCTTGTTCATTCGCTGTAAAAAGTTATTGCCCCTTTTAATTAAGGTGATTCTTAGAGTTCTGATGATTTGTGCAGAAGTTAAGTCTATAGTGATATTGCCCTTCCTTTACTCTCTCTCTCTCTTAATTTTCCATTCTTTCTCTTTCATATATGTTTCTTGTTTGTTGTTTGTATGTATAGTTAGTCTTGTATGTTTTTGTAGTGTAACGTAGTTTAATAAACCGGTTTTGCATTTCACAATTGAATTGTTTCTGTGTTCAATGCTCATGAAATAAATGTCACTTAATCTGCCGTTAAGATCTTAAAGCTACATGCTTAAAAATACTTTATAGCAGTAAGAATGTTATTTTCTAAAGGCCACAGAATTAACTTCTTAAATGAACAATTATGAGTATTTGCTGGACAAATACATTAATTAATTGTTATTATTATTCTGCTAAATCAGTTTAAAATCTTAATAATTTGTATAATTAATTAGTTAATTGTACTTATTATTCCATTTGAGCTAAATATGGGAATTTCCCCAAATTCCCTTAAATTCCCGTAGTGTTTCGGTTGGAGGTTTATGGTGTTTTAAATAACGCCGTTCTCCTCCTCCCGCTGAATCGCTACAATGCTGCTGAAAAAAATTATTACCTCAGTTTGTATTGGACTTTAAAAACTGTTCACTGTACTGCACTGTACTGAAACTACAAAACATTGTTTTAGCAGGTGACACTGACTGATCAACAGATACTGTTTGTGCTACATTTATTTTACTATTTTGTTACCTTCAGGTGCAGTTTGGTGAAATCCTTTTGTTCTTCATAACAAAGTAAACTGTATAAACATTAATTTGTACTTATGTTACATACAAAAACTTTACTAATAAAGTGTATGTGGATTATATATTTTTTGTAAATTGTAAGACTTTTCAATAAATTTGTTTATTCAGTACCCTTTAGTGTTTATTTTTCATCTACATATCTTTTCATAGTGATTGGTGTATTACTTTAAGGGGCGGTTTCCCGGACAGGGATTAGACTAGTCCTAGACTAAAATAAATGTAAGAGCTGTCCAAACGGAAAACAACTTGCACTGACATATCTTAAAATACATCAGTGCCCTTTGTTTTGCCTCAAAATGCACACATGTAATGTTTTTAGTAATGCATGTTTGTTAAAATTAGTTATATTTCCTAATTAAACTAAGGCCTAGTCGTGGCTTAAGCTAATCCCTGTCCGGGAAACCACCCCTAAGTGTTATAAACTTACATTTTTACTCTTGTATTATCTTCATTGTGAAAATTTAAAGCAACTTCTTAATAAAATACTTATGTAAGGTATACACAAAGCCATTTCGAAGTATCAAGAACATTTATTAACTATATACACGTGTAAAAATATAAACACAAAACAGTAGAACAGCTGAATGAAAAATAACTTACAAAATGCAACATGAGGCTCTACCAAAATTCATTCCTGCAAAATGTGAAACAGGTGTGATATACATGTTGCTCAACTTATGTTTTTGTAACATGATCGACCAGTTTAGTTAAAACACTAAGCATCTGATCCATCTGCCTCTCTGCCCTCTGAAACCGCTCTTCCTCTTTGGCATCTGCCTCCATCTGACGCTGGGCTTGTTTCTCTGCCATTTCCTTAATGAGTTCCAGAGAACTCAAATCACTTTGCCTCTTTCTTTTTTTGGGCTTTTCCCCTTCCCTCACTTGCCCTGTTTGATGGCCTGGGAATTTCCTCTGCTGTTGAGGACGCTACACTGTCATGCGCCCCTGATGGCCATGGTCTGGCAACATCCTGCTCCTCTGTTTCAGCAGGACTACAGGCAGGGTGCACATCATCAGCAGCTATGGCACCAGAGGGACCTGACATGACTGCTGGTGAAAGCTGTGCACTGGGACCAGAAGAAAAGGTAGCCACAGGCATTACACTTGGTCTTTGGCCAATAGCTACATGCATGGCCTCAAAAAAAGGCCATGGTGCTGCAGTCACCTCCCCTTCATTGGTTCCAGATCCTGTCTTGGGCAGGCACAAATCCTACAACAGTATTATAAAAAATTAACATATATACAGTTGTATGAATTACAGCCTGCACTGGCTTATTTGGTGTAAAATGTATAATAGAATACTATTTGTAGGGACTGTATTTAAAATACTTTGAATTTTCTTTTAAGGTTTTCCCATTTTTTTTTTAGCTTGCTGTGGAGTGAGTCGCCCTCGCCCCCATGTCCTTAATGATCCCCCTAACAGACAGAACCTCGATGAATATAAACAGTTCAGTATATTAATTCCCAAAGCCAAGAGTACATTCTACACTTACTCAAACCCTTGAGCAGATGAATTCCTCATCCCTGTGAACACCTTATCCATCTCCATGCGCAGCCGAATAAACAGAAATGTCATATCATCTGTCCCTTGAATAGAATAGAAACATTTTTTCTCACTTTATGTAACAAAAAATTATTTTTACATTCTGTAAATTCCTATTTTAAGAGATTTATGCCATCATACCATTAAGCACAAACATCATCACATATTACAGTTTATAGCCTTCACTGTTACATTTGAACTTAAAATCCTACAAATTAAACAATGACAATGTGTGAGTGTTTGTAAGATTTTTTGGCACTTTGAAATGTTAATTTTATGCTCATTTATTGCTTGTATATCTTTATACAACTGTAATGCTCTCGTATTATTCAGCATGCTATTATTCTAATACAGTGTAACAACATGTTGGCCATAAGACTCAATTGTACAAACGATGGAATAGGGTTATTGACGTGTTACGTTACACAGTTACAAACTGTACATGTTACTTACACTTAAATATTTTCTGCTCTGACATGCTTGCTTGCTCATCAGCGTCAACTCCTCCCATCCGTCGTATGATTGGTCGTTCGCAAGGACTTCTGGGTTGGTAAAGTGCGCGAAGCCTGCTGCAGTGCGGGCTTCGCCGAAGACCGCATCAAGGGGGCAAAGGGGGCGCTGATGAGCACACTTCGAAGCGCAAAAATGACAGATGGGACACCCTACGGACTCGTAGACTAAGCGAGCACGCGCAATTTAAGGCCACGAGACCGAAAGTCCACATGAAGTGCGCCATTTGGGACAGGGCCTATAATGATTACAAAAACACAAATAAGAGTCCAGACAACGATAGGCAGTTGTTCTTTTGAGCTTTTTACTGCACAAAAGTAAACCTCTCACTGGCCAACAATCGCTTTCACAATCCAACCTGAAATGTTGAAATCGCTTTGAAAAATGCTTTCTGAGCTGGAAATGCCTTTAAACGACATTTCTCATCATAAGAATGCTCCTGAAGGCATTTTAGGCCGAATTGGGCACTTTTGCATGAAATGTTGAAATCGCTTGAAAATGCTTTTCTGAGCTGGAAATGCCTTTAAACGACATTTCTCATCATAAGAATGCTCCTGACTGCATTTTAGGCCGAATAGGGCACTTTTGCATGAAAAGTCACAATCCAACCTGAAATGTTGAAATCGCTTGAAAAATGCTTTTCTGAGCTGGAAATGCCTTTAAACTACATTTCTCATCATAAGAATGCTCCTGAAGGCATTTTAGGCCGAATTGGGCACTTTTGCATGAAAAGTCACAATCCAACCTGAAATGTTGAAATCGCTTGAAAAATGCTTTTCTGAGCTGGAAATGCCTTTAAACGACATTTCTCACCATAAGAATTGCTCCTGAAGGCATTTTAGGCCTAATTGGACACTCTGTGACGGACTTTTCATAGAAATCATATTCAGAGCGATCTTTAAAACAGACACGGACATGCAGCAGTTTGCCATAGGGCAATACTTCCGGGTTTAAAAAGTTGCGGAAGGGCATTTCCATCTCAGAAAAGCATTTTTCAAAGGGATTTCAACATTTCAGGTTGGATTGTGACTTTTCATGCAAAAGTGCCCAATTCGGCCTAAAATGCCTTCAGGAGCATTCTTATAGCGAGAAATGTCGTGTAGCCTCTTATGGAACGGCTGAAATTCCACAAGGGGGCGCATTTGTTCCTCAGACGTTGCACAATAAACATGACATCCGAATATATTCATTATAAATCATGAATGAAAAGTGAGATTCGAACGAATGTCTGTTAGTGAACTTATTGTATACACTATTTATATCGTAATTCGGTCAGAAACGTCAAGATTGTGAGATGAACAAATCGTTTTGGATTAAAAGGCTTGGATATTCCATTTCCTTGGACATTTGGGGATTTATGAACAATTTGTTTTGGACAATTTCACCGAAGCGGATAAATGAAAGATTTTGAAGGTAAGTAAATATCCTAAATCGGCGCCGCCCGGTTCAGGTAACTAACAACTAGATTACAGTTTTATGACTGCTAAAAATCATATTATGCTTTCTGTGTGCGCTTATTAAAATACCGAAAGTCTAAGCTTTACAACGATGTGCCGCATGACCGTATATTTTGAAGATTTAATGCTTCAAAGTTACAATGTCGTAATGCAGCCTCACGTGCAAGGGAGGGGGTGTGCCGTGTACGGCACAGTGTTCCTTATCAGGTTAAAGGCATTTCCAGCTCAGAAAAGCATTTTTCAAGCGATTTCAGGTTGGATTGTGACTTTTCATGCAAAAGTGCCCAATTCGGCCTAAAATGCTTTCAGGAGCATTCTTATGATGAGAAATGTCGTTTAAAGGCATTTCCAGCTCAGAAAAGCATTTTTCAAGCGATTTCAGGTTGGATTGTGACTTTTCATGCAAAAGTGCCCAATTCGGCCTAAAATGCCTTCAGGTGCATTCTTATGATGAGAAATGTCGTTTAAATGCATTTCCAGCTCAGAAAAGCATTTTTCAAGCGATTTCAACATTTCATGCAAAAGTGCCCAATTCGGCCTAAAATGCCTTCAGGAGCATTCTTATGATGAGAAATGTCGTTTAAAGCATTTCTAGCTCAGAAAAGCATTTTTCAAGCGATTTCAACATTTCAGGTTGGATTGTGACTTTTCATGCAAAAGTGCCCAATTCGTCGTAAAATGCCTTCAGGAGCATTCTTATGATGAGAAATGTCGTTTAAAGGCATTTCCAGCTCAGAAAAGCATTTTTCAAGCGATTTCAACATTTCATGCAAAAGTGCCCAATTCGGCCTAAAATGCCTTCAGGAGCATTCTTATGATGAGAAATGTCGTTTAAAGGCATTTCCAGCCCAGAAAAGCATTTTTCAAGCGATTTCAACATTTCAGGTTGGATTGTGACTTTTCATGCAAAAGTGTCCAATTCGGCCTAAAATGCCTTCAGGAGCATTCTTATGGTGAGAAATGTCGTTTAAAGGCATTTCCAGCTCAGAAAAGCATTTTTCAAGCGATTTCAACATTTCAGGTTGGATTGTGACTTTTCATGCAAAAGTGCCCAATTCGGCCTAAAATGCCTTCAGGAGCATTCTTATGATGAGAAATGTCTTTTCTGAGCTGGAAATGCCTTTAAAAGCATTTTTCAAGAGATTTCAACATTTCATGCAAAAGTGCCCAATTCGGCCTAAAATGCCTCCAGGAGCATTCTTATGATGAGAAATGTCGTTTAAAGGCATTTCCAGCTCAGAAAAGCATTTTTCAAAGCGATTTCAACATTTCAGGTTGGATTGTGACTTTTCATGCAAAAGTGCCCAATTCGGCCTAAAATGCCTTCAGGAGCATTCTTATGATGAGAAATGTCGTTTAAAGGCATTTCAAGCTCAGAAAAGCATTTTTCAAGCGATTTCAGGTTGGATTGTGACTTTTCATGCAAAAGTGCCCAATTCGGCCTAAAATGCCTTCAGGTGCATTCTTATGATGAGAAATGTCGTTTAAAGGCATTTCCAGCTCAGAAAAGCATTTTTCAAAGCGATTTCAACATTTCAGGTTGGATTGTGACTTTTCATGCAAAAGTGCCCAATTCGGCCTAAAATGCCTTCAGGAGCATTCTTATGACGAGAAATGTCGTATAAAGGCATTTCCAGCTCAGAAAAGCATTTTTCAAGCGATTTCAGGTTGGATTGTGACTTTTCATGCAAAAGTGCCCAATTCGGCCTAAAATGCCTTCAGGTGCATTCTTATGATGAGAAATGTCGTTTAAAGGCATTTCCAGCTCAGAAAAGCATTTTTCAAGCGATTTCAACATTTCATGCAAAAGTGACCAATTCAGCCTAAAATGCCTTCAGGAGCATTCTTATGATGAGAAATGTCGTTTAAAGGCATTTCCAGCTCAGAAAAGCATTTTTCAAGCGATTTCAACATTTCAGGTTGGATTGTGACTTTTCATGCAAAAGTGCCCAATTCGTCCTAAAATGCCTTCAGGAGCAATCTTATGATGAGAAATGTCGTTTAAAGGCATTTCCAGCTCAGAAAAGCATTTTTCAAGCGATTTCAACATTTCATGCAAAAGTGCCCAATTCGGCCTAAAATGCCTTCAGGAGCATTCTTATGATGAGAAATGTCGTTTAAAGGCATTTCCAGCTCAGAAAAGCATTTTTCAAGCGATTTCAACATTTCAGGTTGGATTGTGACTTTTCATGCAAAAGTGTCCAATTCGGCCTAAAATGCCTTCAGGAGCATTCTTATGGGGAGAAATGTCGTTTAAAGGCATTTCCAGCTCAGAAAAGCATTTTTCAAGCGATTTCAACATTTCATGCAAAAGTGCCCAATTCGGCCTAAAATGCCTTCAGGAGCATTCTTATGATGAGAAATGTCGTTTAAAAGGCATTTCCAGCTCAGAAAAGCATTTTTCAAGCGATTTCAACATTTCAGGTTGGATTGTGACTTTTCATGCAAAAGTGTCCAATTCGGCCTAAAATGCCTTCAGGAGCATTCTTATGGGGAGAAATGTCGTTTAAAGGCATTTCCAGCTCAGAAAAGCATTTTTCAAGCGATTTCAACATTTCAGGTTGGATTGTGACTTTTCATGCAAAAGTGCCCAATTCGGCCTAAAATGCCTTCAGGAGCATTCTTATGATGAGAAATGTCGTTTAAAGGCATTTCCAGCTCAGAAAAGCATTTTTCAAGCGATTTCAACATCTCAGGTTGGATTGTGACTTTTCATGCAAAAGTGTCCAATTCGGCCTAAAATGCCTTCAGGAGCATTCTTATGATGAGAAATGTCGTTTAAAGGCATTTCCAGCTCAGAAAAGCATTTTCAAGCGATTTCAACATTTCAGGTTGGATTTTGACTTTTCATGCAAAAGTGCCCAATTCGGCCTAAAATGCCTCCAGGAGCATTCTTATGATGAGAAATGTCATTTAAAGGCATTTCCAGCTCAGAAAAGCATTTTTCAAAGCGATTTCAACATTTCAGGTTGGATTGTGACATTTCATGCAAAAGTGCCCAAATCGGCCTAAAATGCCTTCAGGAGCATTCATATGGTGAGAAATGTCGTTTAAAGGCATTTCCAGCTCAGAAAAGCATTTTCAAGCGATTTCAACATTTCAGGTTGGATTTTGACTTTTCAAGCAAAAGTGCCCAAATCGGCCTAAAATGCCTTCAGGAGCATTCTTATGATGAGAAATGTCGTTTAAAGCCATTTCCAGCTCAGAAAAGCATTTTTCAAAGCGATTTCAACATTTCAGGTTGGATTGTGACTTTTCATGCAAAAGTGCCCAATTCGGCCTAAAATGCCTACAGGAGTATTCTTATGATGAGAAATGTCGTTTAAAGCCATTTCCAGCTCAGAAAAGCATTTTTCAAGCGATTTCAACATTTCAGGTTGGCTTGTGACTTTTCATGCAAAGTGCCCAATTCGGCCTAAATGCCTTCAGGAACATTCTTATGATGAGAAATGTCGTTTAAAGGCATTTCCAGCTCAGAAAAGCATTTTTCAAGTGATTTCAACATTTCAGGTTGGATTGTGACTTTTCATGCAAAAGTGCCCAATTCGGCCTAAAATGTCTTCAGGAGCATTCTTATGATGAGAAATGTCGTTTAAAGGCACTTCCAGCTCAGAAAAGCATTTTTCAAGCGATTTCAACATTTCAGGTTGGATTGTGACTTTTCATCCAAAAGTGCCCAATTCGGCCTAAAATGCCTTCAGGAGCATTCTTATGATGAGAAATGTCGTTTAAAGGCATTTCCAGCTCAGAAAAGCATTTTTCAAGCGATTTCAACATTTCAGGTTGGATTGTGACTTTTCATGCAAAGTGCCCAATTCGGCCAAAAATGCCTTCAGGAGCATTCTAATGATGAGAAATGTCGTTTAAAGGCATTTCCAGCTCAGAAAAGCATTTTTCAAGCGATTTTAACATTTCAGGTTGGATTGTGACTTTTCATGCAAAAGTGCCCAATTCGGCCTAAAATGCCTTCAGGAGCATTCTTATGATGCGAAATGTCGTTTATAGGCATTTCCAGCTCAGAAAAGCATTTTTCAAAGCGATTTCAACATTTAAGGTTGGATTGTGACTTTTCATGCAAAGTGCCCAATTCGGCCTAAAATGCCATCAGGAGCATTCTTATGATGAGAAATGTCGTTTAAAGGCATTTCCAGCTCAGAAATGCATTTTTCAAGCAATTTCAACATTTCAGGTTGGATTGTGACTTTTCATGCAAGTGCCCAATTCGGCCTAAAATGCCTTCAGGAGCATTCTTATGATGAGAAATGTCTTTTCTGAGCTGGAAATGCCTTTAACTCTTTCCCCGCCATTGACGAGATATCTCGTCAATTAAGAGAAAACGCTTCCTCGCCAATGACGAGATTTTCCGTATTTCCGCAATACCGCTATTATCCACCAGGTGGCGCCCTTCCGCAACTTTTTAAAACCGGAAGTATTGCCCTATGGCAAGCTGCTGCATGTCCGTGTCTGTTTTAAAGATCGCTCTGAATGGGATTTCTATGAAAAGTCCGTCATAAAAATGGAATTATCTCTGCTTTTTGCTCAAAATATGGTGTTTTTGCAAAAACCTACCCATATTCAAAAGCTGATTGCAAAAGAACCACTAAAGGTAGGATGAAACGTTTTTTTTTTGTTTGAAAGCAGAGGGTCTGTTCTTTCATTTGGTATATTGTATGTTTATATATTTAAAGAAGAACATTTTCTGGAAGGCATTAAACTTTGGTGAAAATCATGAAAAACGCTGGCGCTGACTGGCAACTTTTTTTTTTAAAACGCTGGCGGTGAAAGAGTTTAAAGCATTTTTCAAGCGATTTCAACATTTCATGCAAAAGTGCCCAATTCGGCCTAAAATGCCTCCAGGAGCATTCTTATGATGAGAAATGTCATTTAAAGGCATTTCCAGCTCAGAAAAGCATTTTTCAAAGCGATTTCAACATTTCAGGTTGGATTGTGACATTTCATGCAAAAGTGCCCAATTCGGCCTAAAATGCCTTCAGGAGCATTCTTATGGTGAGAAATGTCGTTTAAAGGCATTTCCAGCTCAGAAAAGCATTTTCACGCGATTTCAACATTTCAGGTTGGATTGTGACTTTTCATGCAAAAGTGCACAATTCGGCCTAAAATGCTTTCAGGAGCATTCTTATGATGAGAAATGTCGTTTAAAGGCACTTCCAGCTCAGAAAAGCATTTTTCAAGCGATTTCAACATTTCAGGTTGGATTGTGACTTTTCATGCAAAAGTGCCCAATTCGGCCTAAAATGCCTTCAGGAGCATTCTTATGATGAGAAATTTCGTTTAAAGGCATTTCCAGCTCAGAAAAGCATTTTTCAAGCGATTTCAACATTTCAGGTTGGATTGTGACTTTTCATGCAAAAGTGCCCAATTCGGCCTAAAATGCCTTCAGGAGCATTCTTATGGTGAGAAATGTCGTTTAAAGGCATTTCCAGCTCAGAAAAGCATTTTAAAGCGATTTCAACATTTCAGGTTGGATTATGACTTTTCATGCAAAAGTGCCCAATTCGGCCTAAAATGCCTTCAGGAGCATTCTTATGGTGAGAAATGTCGTTTAAAAGGCATTTCCAGCTCAGAAAAGCATTTTTCAAGCGATTTCAACATTTCAGGTTGGATTGTGACTTTTCATGCAAAAGTGCCCAATTCGGCCTAAAATGCCTTCAGGAGCATTCTTATGATGAGAAATGTGGTTTAAAGGCATTTCCAGCTCAGAAAAGCATTTTTCAAGCGATTTCAACATTTCAGGTTGGATTGTGACTTTTCATGCAAAAGTGCCCAATTCGGCCTAAAATGCCTTCAGGAGCATTCTTATGATGAGAAATGTCGTTTAAAGCCATTTCCAGCTCAGAAAAGCATTTTTCAAGCGATTTCAACATTTCAGGTTGGATTGTGACTTTTCATGCAAAAGTGCCCAATTCGGCCTAAAATGCCTTCAGGAGCATTCTTATGATGAGAAATGTCGTTTAAAGGCATTTCCAGCTCAGAAAAGCATTTTCAAGCGATTTCAACATTTCAGGTTGGATTTTGACTTTTCATGCAAAAGTGCCCAATTCGGCCTAAAATGCCTTCAGGAGCCTTCTTATGGTGAGAAATGTCGTTTAAAGGCATTTCCAGCTCAGAAAAGCATTTTTCAAGCGATTTCAACATTTCAGGTTGGATTGTGACTTTTCATGCAAAAGTGCCCAATTCGGCCTAAAATGCCTTCAGGGGCATTCTTATGATGAGAAATGTTGTTTAAAGGCATTTCCAGCTCAGAAAAGCATTTTTCAAAGCGATTTCAACATTTCAGGTTGGATTGTGACTTTTCATGCAAAAGTGCCCAATTCGGCCTTAAATGCCTTCAGGAGCATTCTTATGATGAGAAATGTCGTTTAAAGGCATTCCAGCTCAGAAAAGCATTTTTAAGCGATTTCAACATTTCAGGTTGGATTGTGACATTTCATGCAAAAGTGCCCAATTCGGCCTAAAATGCCTTCAGGAGCATTCTTATGGTGAGAAATGTCGTTTAAAGGCATTTCCAGCTCAGAAAAGCATTTTCAAGCGATTTCAACATTTCAAGTTGGATTTTGACTTTTCAAGCAAAAGTGCCCAAATCGGCCTAAAATGCCTTCAGGAGCATTCTTATGATGAGAAATGTCGTTTAAAAGCCATTTCCAGCTCAGAAAAGCATTTTTCAAGCGATTTCAACATTTCAGGTTGGATTGTGACTTTTCATTCAAATATGCCCAATGCGGCCTAAAATGCCTTCAGGAGCATTCTTATGATGAGAAATGTCGTTTAAAGGCATTTCCAGCTCAGAAAAGCATTTTTCAAGCGATTTCAACATTTCATGCAAAAGTGCCCAATTCGGCCTAAAATGCCTTCAGGGGCATTCTTATGATGAGAAATGTCGTTTAAAGGCATTTCCAGCTCAGAAAAGCATTTTTCAAGCGATTTCAACATTTCAGGTTGGATTCTGACATTTCATGCAAAAGTGCCCAATTCGGCCTAAACTGCCTTCAGGAGCATTCTTATGGTGAGAAATGTCGTTTAAAGGCATTTCCAGCTCAGAAAAGCATTTTCAAGCGATTTCAACATTTCAGGTTGGATTTTGACTTTTCAAGCAAAAGTGCCCAAATCGGCCTAAAATGCCTTCAGGAGCATTCTTATGATGAGAAATGTCGTTTAAAGCCATTTCTAGCTCAGAAAAGCATTTTTCAAAGCGATTTCAACATTTCAGGTTGGATTGTGACTTTTCATGCAAAAGTGCCCAATTCGGCCTAAAATGCCTTCAGGAGCATTCTTATGATGAGAAATGTCGTTTAAAGGCATTTCCAGCTCAGAAAAGCATTTTTCAAGCGATTTCAGGTTGGATTGTGACTTTTCATGCAAAAGTGCCCAATTCGGCCTAAAATGCCTTCAGGTGCATTCTTATGATGAGAAATGTCGTTTAAAGGCATTTCCAGCTCAGAAAAGCATTTTTCAAGCGATTTCAACATTTCATGCAAAAGTGCCCAATTCGGCCTAAAATGCCTTCAGGAGCATTCTTATGGTGAGAAATGTCGTTTAAAGGCATTTCCAGCTCAGAAAAGCATTTTCAAGCGATTTCAACATTTCAGGTTGGATTTTGACTTTTCAAGCAAAAGTGCCCAAATCGGCCTAAAATGCCTTCAGGAGCATTCTTATGATGAGAAATGTCGTTTAAAGCCATTTCCAGCTCAGAAAAGCATTTTTCAAAGCGATTTCAACATTTCAGGTTGGATTGTGACTTTTCATGCAAAAGTGCCCAATTCGGCCTAAAATGCCTACAGGAGTATTCTTATGATGAGAAATGTCGTTTAAAGGCATTTCCAGCTCAGAAAAGCATTTTTCAAGCGATTTCAACATTTCAGGTTGGCTTGTGACTTTTCATGCAAAGTGCCCAATTCGGCCTAAATGCCTTCAGGAGCATTCTTATGATGAGAAATGTCGTTTAAAGTCATTTCCAGCTCAGAAAAGCATTTTTCAAGTGATTTCAACATTTCAGGTTGGATTGTGACTTTTCATGCAAAAGTGTCCAATTCGGCCTAAAATGTCTTCAGGAGCATTCTTATGATGAGAAATGTCGTTTAAAGGCACTTCCAGCTCAGAAAAGCATTTTTCAAGCGATTTCAACATTTCAGGTTGGATTGTGACTATTCATGCAAAAGTGCCCAATTCGGCCTAAAATGCCTTCAGGAGCATTCTTATGATGAGAAATGTCGTTTAAAGGCATTTCCAGCTCAGAAAAGACATTTCTCATCATAAGAATGCTCCTGAAGGCATTTTAGGCCGAATTGGGCACTTGCATGAAAAGTCACAATCCAACCTGAAATGTTGAAATTGCTTGAAAAATGCATTTCTGAGCTGGAAATGCCTTTAAACGACATTTCTAATCATAAGAATGCTCCTGATGGCATTTTAGGCTGAATTGGGCACTTTGCATGAAAAGTCACAATCCAACCTAAAATGTTGAAATCGCTTTGAAAAATGCTTTTCTGAGCTGGAAATGCCTATAAACGACATTTCTCATCATAAGAATGCTCCTGAAGGCATTTTAGGCCGAATTGGGCACTTTTGCATGAAAAGTCACAATCCAACCTGAAATGTTAAAATCGCTTGAAAAATGCTTTTCTGAGCTGGAAATGCCTTTAAACGACATTTCTCATCATTAGAATGCTCCTGAAGGCATTTTAGGCCGAATTGGGCACTTTTGTATGAAAAGTCACAATCCAACCTGAAATGTTGAAATCTCGTCAATTAAGAGAAAACGCTTCCCCGCCAATGACGAGATTTTCCGTATTTCCGCAATACCGCTATTATCCACCAGGTGGCGCCCTTCCGCAACTTTTTAAAACCGGAAGAATTGCCCTATGGCAAGCTGCTGCATGTCCGTGTCTGTTTTAAAGATCGCTCTGAATGGGATTTCTATGAAAAGTCCGTCATAAAAATGGAATTATCTCTGCTTTTTGCTCAAAATATGGTGGTTTTGCAAAAACCTACCCATATTCAAAAGCTGATTGCAAAAGAACCACTAAAGGTAGGATGAAACGGTTTTTTTTTGTTTGAAAGCAGAGGGTCTGTTCTTTCATTTGGTATATTGTATGTTTATATATTTAAAGAAGAACATTTTCTGGAAGGCATTAAACTTTGGTGAAAATCATGAAAAACGCTGGCGCTGACTGGCAACTTTTTTTAAAAAACGCTGGCGGTGAAAGAATTAAAAGCATTTTTCAAGCGATTTCAACATTTCATGCAAAAGTGCCCAATTCGGCCTAAAATGCCTCCAGGAGCATTCTTATGATGAGAAATGTCATTTAAAGGCATTTCCAGCTCAGAAAAGCATTTTTCAAAGCGATTTCAACATTTCAGGTTGGATTGTGACATTTCATGCAAAAGTGCCCAATTCGGCCTAAAATGCCTTCAGGAGCATTCTTATGGTGAGAAATGTCGTTTAAAGGCATTTCCAGCTCAGAAAAGCATTTTCAAGCGATTTCAACATTTCAGGTTGGATTGTGAGTTTTCATGCAAAAGTGCACAATTCGGCCTAAAATGCTTTCAGGAGCATTCTTATGATGAGAAATGTCGTTTAAAGGCACTTCCAGCTCAGAAAAGCATTTTTCAAGCGATTTCAACATTTCAGGTTGGATTGTGACTTTTCATGCAAAAGTGCCCAATTCGGCCTAAAATGCCTTCAGGAGCATTCTTATGATGAGAAATTTCGTTTAAAGGCATTTCCAGCTCAGAAAAGCATTTTTCAAGCGATTTCAACATTTCAGGTTGGATTGTGACTTTTCATGCAAAAGTGCCCAATTCGGCCTAAAATGCTTTCAGGAGCATTCTTATGATGAGAAATGTCGTTTAAAGGCATTTCCAGCTCAGAAAAGCATTTTTCAAGCGATTTCAACATTTCAGGTTGGATTGTGACTTTTCATGCAAAAGTGCCCAATTCGGCCTAAAATGCCTTCAGGAGCATTCTTATGGTGAGAAATGTCGTTTAAAGGCATTTCCAGCTCAGAAAAGCATTTTTCAAGCGATTTCAACATTTCAGGTTGGATTGTGACTTTTCATGCAAAAGTGCCCAATTCGGCCTAAAATGCCTTCAGGAGCATTCTTATGATGAGAAATGTCGTTTAAAGGCATTTCCAGCTCAGAAAAGCATTTTTCAAGCGATTTCAACATTTCAGGTTGGATTGTGACTTTTCATGCAAAAGTGCCCAATTCGGCCTAAAATGCCTTCAGGAGCATTCCTATGATGAGAAATGTCGTTTAAAGTCATTTCCAGCTCAGAAAAGCATTTTTCAAGCGATTTCAACATTTCATGCAAAAGTGCCCAATTCGGCCTAAAATGCCTTCAGGGGCATTCTTATGATGAGAAATGTCGTTTAAAGGCATTTCCAGCTCAGAAAAGCATTTTTCAAAGCGATTTCAACATTTCAGGTGGATTGTGAATTTTCATGCAAAAGTGCCCAATTCGGCCTAAAAATGCCTTCAGGAGCATTCTTATGATGAGAAATGTCGTTTAAAGGCATTTCCAGCTCAGAAAAGCATTTTTCAAGCAATTTCAACATTTCAGGTTGGATTGTGACTTTTCATGCAAAAGTGCCCAATTCGGCCTAAAAATGCCTTCAGGAGCATTCTTATGGTGAGAAATGTCGTTTTAAAGGCATTTCCAGCTCAGAAAAGCATTTTCAAGCGATTTTCAACATTTCAGGTTGGATTTTGACTTTTCAAGCAAAAGTGCCCCAATCGGCCTAAAATGCCTTCAGGAGCATTCTTATGATGAGAAATGTCGTTTAAAGCCATTTCCAGCTCAGAAAAGCATTTTTCAAGAGATTTCAACATTTCAGGTTGGATTGTGACTTTTCATGCAAATGTGCCCAATTCGGCCTAAAATGCCTTCAGGAGCATTCTTATGATGAGAAATGTGGTTTAAAGGCATTTCCAGCTCAGAAAAGCATTTTTCAGCGATTTCAACATTTCAGGTTGGATTGTGACTTTTCATGCAAAAGTGCCCAATTCGGCCTAAAATGCCTTCAGGAGCATTCTTATGATGAGAAATGTCGTTTAAGGCATTTCCAGCCTCAGAAAGCATTTTCAAGCGATTTCAACATTTCAGGTTGGATTTTGCTTTTCATGCAAAAGTGCCCAATTCGGCCTAAAATGCCTTCAGGAGCCTTCTTATGGTGAGAAATGTCGTTTAAAGGCATTTCCAGCTCAGAAAAGCATTTTTCAAGCAATTTCAACATTTCAGGTTGGATTGTGACTTTTCATGCAAAAGTGCCCAATTCGGCCTAAAATGCCTTCAGGAGCATTTTTATGATGAGAAATGTCGTTTAAAGGCATTTCCAGCTCAGAAAAGCATTTTTCAAAGCGATTTCAACATTTCAGGTTGGATTGTGACTTTTCATGCAAAAGTGCCCAATTCGGCCTAAAATGCCTTCAGGAGCATTCTTATGATGAGAAATGTCGTTTAAAAGGCATTTCCAGCTCAGAAAAGCATTTTCAAGCGATTTCAAACATTTCAGGTTGGATTTTGACTTTTCATGCAAAAGTGCCCAATTCGGCCTAAAAATGCCTTCAGGAGCCTTCTTATGGTGAGAAACGTCGTTTAAAAGGCATTTCCAGCTCAGAAAAGCATTTTTCAAGCGATTTCAACATTTCAGGTTGGATTGTGACTTTTCATGCAAAAGTGTCCAATTAGGCCTAAAATGCCTTCAGGAGCATTCTTATGGTGAGAAATGTCGTTTAAAGGCATTTCCAGCTCAGAAAAGCATTTTTCAAGCGATTTCAACATTTCAGGTTGGATTGTGACTTTTCATGCAAAAGTGCCCAATTCGGCCTAAAAATGTCTTCAGGAGAATTCTTATTGTGAGAAATGTCGTTTAAAGGCATTTCCAGCTCAGAAAAGCATTTTTCAAGCGATTTCAACATTTCAGGTTGGATTTTGACTTTTCATGCAAAAGTGGCCCAATTCGGCCTAAAATGCCTTCAGGAGCATTCTTATGATGAGAAATGTCGTTTAAAGGCATTTCCAGCTCAGAAAAGGCATTTTTCAAGCGATTCAACATTTCAGGTTGGATTGTGGACATTTCATGCAAAAGTGCCCAAATTCGGCCTAAATGCCCTTCAGGGAGCATTCTTATGGTGAGAAATGTCGTTTTAAGGCATTTCCAGCTCAGAAAAGCATTTTTCAAGCGATTTCAACATTTCAGGTTGGATTGTGACTTTTCATGCAAAAGTGCCCAATTCGGCCTAAAAATGTCTTCAGGAGCATTCTTATGATGAGACATTTCGTTTAAAGGCATTTCCAGCTCAGAAAAGCATTTTTCAAGCGATTTCAACATTTCAGGTTGGATTGTGACTTTTCATGCAAAAGTGCCCAATTCGGCCTAAAATGCTTTCAGGAGCATTCTTATGATGGAAATGTCGTTTAAAGGCATTTCCAGCTCAGAAAAGCATTTTTCAAGCGATTTCAACATTTCAGGTTGGATTGTGACTTTTCATGCAAAAGTGCCCAATTCGGCCTAAATGCTTCAGGAGCATTCTTATGATGAGAAAGTCGTTTAAGGCGTTTCCAGCTCAGAAAAAGCATTTTTCAAGCGATTTCAGTTGATTGTGACTTTTTTTTATGCAAAAAGTGCCCAATTCGGCCTAAAATGCCTTCAGGTGCATTCTTATGATGAGAAATGTCGTTTAAAGGCATTTCCAGCTCAGAAAAGCATTTTTCAAAGCGATTTCAACATTTCAGGTTGGATTGTGACTTTTCATTGCAAAAGTGCCCAATTCGGCCTAAAATGCCTTCAGGAGCATTCTTATGACGAGAAATGTCGTATAAAGGCATTTCAGCTCAGAAAAGCATTTTCAAGCGATTTCAGGTTGGATTGTGACTTTTCATGCAAAAGTGCCCAATTCGGCCTAAAATGCCTTCAGGTGCATTCTTATGATGAGAAATGTCGTTTAAAGGCATTTCCAGCTCAGAAAAGCATTTTTCAAGCGATTTCAATATTTCATGCAAAAGTGACCAATTCAGCCTAAAATGCCTTCAGGAGCATTCTTATGATGAGAAATGTCGTTTAAAGGCATTTCCAGCTCAGAAAAGCATTTTTCAAGCAATTTCAACATTTCAGGTTGGATTGTGACTTTTCATGCAAAAGTGCCCAATTCGTCCTAAAATGCCTTCAGGAGCAATCTTATGATGAGAAATGTCGTTTAAAGGCATTTCCAGCTCAGAAAAGCATTTTTCAAGCGATTTCAACATTTCATGCAAAAGTGCCCAATTCGGCCTAAAATGCCTTCAGGAGCATTCTTATGATGAGAAATGTCGTTTAAAGGCATTTCCAGCTCAGAAAAGCATTTTTCAAGCGATTTCAACATTTCAGGTTGGATTGTGACTTTTCATGCAAAAGTGTCCAATTCGGCCTAAAATGCCTTCAGGAGCATTCTTATGGGGAGAAATGTCGTTTAAAGGCATTTCCAGCTCAGAAAAGCATTTCCCTTTCAGTCGGTCACTACGACGTCACGTCGTGACCGACGAATTGGGAACCGCTCCGCGGTGGCAAATCTACTTCGAGAAGCTATTAAAAAGGCCAATGAAATTGGCATGCAGATTATTTGCACCTGCTGCGCTGCCCAGCCGCGCGGGTATATAATGAGAGGCAGGTGCAGTAATCAAATCAGCTTTTCGCTTCGAAGCCGGCAGCATTCTGCTCTTGAGAAGCAATCCTTTCTGGGACCTCTGTGTGTGTCGAAGTTGGTAGGACAGACAGCACCTCAGCGGAGACTCGCATTTGTTCCACCTCTTTAATTTCTATTTTTTGATTTTATTTGAGTGTGTCGTTGCCTCTCCCCTGCGTGCTTCATCAACTCACGCATTACATCTAAAGAGTGAATTCCCTAAAAGAGCAACACGAGCTTGAACTTGTGCCTTTGTAAAGGCAGCCGTTCTCTCGTGTCACAGGTCGGGTGGCGTCCTTTTCAGGATGACATTCCGACCGTGTGCATCGTCCGGATGCGGGCTGTACATGAATCCTCGTGACGGCCACGATCGTTGCCTCTCATGCTTGGGGCTTGAGCATGCGGAGGCAGCGTTTCGCGACAGTACATGTCAGGTTTGTCTGAACATGACTGTGGTGGATCTGCGCAGTCGGGTGGCGTACCTCTGGGACCGCCGCCCCCCTTCCAAGCCATCCGGCGCTAAGAAGGCGGCCGTGATGCTTGCGAAGGACGACTTGCGCATCACGGTGCTGAATAAGTCCACCGACGGTGGCAGTGAAGTTCAGCACCCTGATCCACAGCCGGAGGTGCCAATGGAAACCGGGAGCGCGTGTTCTACGTTGCCCTCGGGGACTGCTGGCACCACACGGGATTCTGTTTCGTCCGCAGCATCGGAGGGGGGGCCGTCTCTCTCGGACGTTGAGTCTGACCCTCTGCCTCCTTCGGGACGGTTAGGGGGCACTGCGCTCGACCCCCGAGATGACGGCCATGCTCGCTCGGGCGGCGGGTACGGTCGGAGTGGAGTGGCGTCAACCATCTCCACCCGAGCCATCCCGCCTAGATGATTGGTACTTCGGGTCTGCTAGAACAGAGCAGACCCAGCCACCAGTGCCTTTCTTTCCCGAGGTTCATGAGGAACTGACACGGTCGTGGAAAAATCCTTTTTCCTCCCGGAAGCGGCCGTATCAGCCCTCACCCCTCACCACCCTCGACGGCGGGGCCGCTAGAGGGTACACCGATCTCCCCCCGGTTGAGCGTCCCGTCGCGATGCAACTGTGTCCGGCCGGGTCCTCTTCCCATTGGCGAGATCGGCCGACCCTCCCCTCGCGGGCATGTAGGTACTCCTCTGCACTAACAGGATGTGCCTACCGTGCTTGTGGGGAAGCGGCCTCTGCCATCCATGCCATGGCATTACTTCAGGTACACCAGGCTAAGGCACTGCGTGACCTGGACGAGGGTGGTCACGATTCGGCCGCATTTAAAGAGCTCCGTGCGGCTACTGACTTGGCGCTCAGAGCCACTAAGGTCACCGCACGGGCGGTCGGACGTGCGATGTCCACTTTGGTGGTCCAGGACCGCCATCTCTGGCTGTGCCTGGCCGACATGCGGGAGCAGGACCGTATTAAGCTCCTAGATGCTCCGGTGTCCCAGGCCGGCCTGTTCGGCGAGAGGGTGGAAAACTTTGCACAGGTGGTTTCCACCGCTCAGAAACAGACTGAGGCCATTGCGAAGATCCTGCCGCGTCGGAAACGTCCATCTGCCCCTTCGCCTCAGTCTGCCTCTCGCCGAGGGCGTCCTGCGGCGGCCGCCCCCGTTCCTCCTCGGGGCACTTCTTCTAGGAAGCGAGGAACCGGTCGCCAGCAGCCCGCCCCGCCCGCTCAGCAGCCTGCCAAGAGAGGTGGAAAACGTAAGGCTAAACGACCCTGAGACGGGCGACCTGGAGATGGGGGGGATCGCTCTACGGGAGATGGTGAAGGCACCACTCCCCCCACCGGAGGAGGGCCGGGTGGGGAATCCTTGGTTTCAGTTTTTTTCTGTTCCGCCGGCTTTTCAGCCGGCACCCACAAAACCATAAAAAGAGCGAATTCCTCTTCCTTCTCCAGGTCTTCAGAGGAGCGTGAGAGCTACGGACGGGCACAAAGCCCTATGTCCTCCTCCTCCTCTTTCGCCACCGGGTGTGTCACGACGGGTGAGTCTTCTACATCGAGATCTCCCCAGCTCTGCCCCCCATCAGGGGAAAAAGGTGAGTGGCACACCTCACAACACCTCCGTTGCTGTTATCACAGAGAGCGCAGCAACCGTTACATCCGCTCCCCTCGCCGCGGGTACTCCGATCGTGCCGTTAATTCCCCTCGCTCGGTATCTGGGGGCGTGGGAAGCGCTTCCCAGCCCGTCGAGATGGCTTTTACGCACGATTCGTCTCGGCTACGCGATTCAATTCGCCCGGCGCCCTCCCAAATTTGCGGGCATTCGGTTTACCACGGTGAAAAACGCCGACGCGCATGTTCTCCGTGCCGAGATCGCTGTTCTTTTGGCGAAAGATGCGATCGAACCGATCCCTCCAGCCGAGATGAAATCTGGGTATTACAACCCTTATTTCATTGTACCCAAGAAAAGCGGCGGGTTGCGACCGATCCTGGACCTGCGTTTACTGAATCGAGCGCTTCACAAATTGCCATTCAAAATGTTGACGCACAAGAGCATATTTCAATGCATTCGTCCAAACGATTGGTTCGCAGCCATCGATCTGAAGGACGCGTACTTTCATGTCTCGATACTTCCTCGACACAGGCCGTTTCTCCGCTTCGCGTTCGAGGGGCGGGCATATCAGTACAAGGTCTTACCGTTCGGGCTTTCTCTCTCTCCCCGTGTATTCACGAAAGTAGTCGAGGGGGCATTAAAACCCCTGAGAGAGAACGGTGTGCGCATTCTAGCGTATCTCGACGATTGGTTAATAATAGCCCAGTCCCGTCAGATGCTTTGCGATCACACGGACCGTGTGTTAAAACACGTCGCCCGTCTCGGTCTTCAGGTCAACTGGGAAAAGAGCAAACTTTGCCCCACGCAGAGGATCTCTTTTCTCGGTATGGAACTGGATTCGGTCAATTTAACCGCACGTCTAACAGAAGCGCGTGTGCAATCCATTCTGACTTGTCTAAATTCATTCAATGGCAAGAGCGCGGTCCCTCTGAAACAATTTCAGAAGCTCCTGGGTCATATGGCGGCAGCAGCGGCCGTGACACCGCTCGGGCTGCTCCATATGAGACCGCTTCAGCATTGGCTTCACGACCGAATCCCGAGGAGAGCGTGGCTCACCGGCGCGCACCGCGTAACGATCACACCGACGTGCCGTCTCCATTTCACTCCGTGGTTAGACCCGTCATTCCTCAGAGCAGGGGTATCATTAAAACAGGTCTCCAGGCATGCCATTGTGTACACGGATGCCTCCAACACGGGGTGGGGAGCCACGTACGACGGGCATGCAGTTTCGGGTGTCTGGACGACATTCCAGAGACGCTGGCATATAAATTGCCTCGAGTTGTTGGCTGTGCATCTCGCTCTCATTCGTTTCAGCAACGAGCTTCGAGACAAGGATGTATTAATTCGCACCGACAACATTGCGACTGTTGCGTATATCAATCGCCAAGGCGGTTTGCGCTCTCGTCACCTGTCGCATCTCGCCCGTCATCTCCTCCTTTGGAGTCAGAAGAATCTGAGGTCTCTTCGTGCCATTCACATCCCAGGGTCGCTCAATACAGCGGCAGATGCGCTCTCACGAGCGGCGCGTCCTGGCGAATGGCGGCTCCACCCCCAGACGGTTCAGCTAATTTGGAAACGTTTCGGCAAAGCACAGGTAGATCTGTTTGCCTCCCCAGAAACGACACATTGTCGCCTGTTCTATTCACTGAACGAGGGAACTCTCGGGGTGGATGCACTGGCACACAGCTGGCCGCGGGGTTTACGCAAATACGCCTTCCCCCCAGTGAGCCTCATTGCGCAAACACTGTGCAAAGTCAGGGAGGACGAGGAGCGCATTCTCTTAGTCGCGCCGTATTGGGCAACCAGGAATTGGTTTCCAGAACTCGCGCTCCTCGCGACAGCCCCTCCCTGGAAGATTCCCCTGAAGAAGGACCTTCTTTCTCAAGAAGGGGGCACATTATGGCACCCGCGTCCCGATCTATGGAACCTTCATGTGTGGTCGCTGGACGGGACGCGGAGGTTCTAAATGATTTACCGCAAGCGGTATCTAACACTATTTTTGCGGCGCGAGCGCAGTCTACTAGACAGGCTTATAAGCTTAAATGGAACCTGTTCGTTGTTTGGTGTGCTTCACAGTCAGAGGACCCCCGAGAATGCTCTATTAGAATCGTGCTTTCGTATCTTCAGCATCGTCTGGAGAAGAGGCTGTCACCTTCTACCATTAAAGTAGATATCGCGGCAATATCCGCGCACCACTCGCCGATAAACGGTAAATCTGTGGGTCAGCACGATCTAGTTATTAAATTCCTAAGAGGTGCACGAAGGCTGAATCCTTCTCGCCCGCCCTCTATTCCTCCGTGGGACTTGTCCATGGTGCTGAAAACACTCCAGCTTGCCCCATTCGAGCCTCTGCATTCTGTGAGTATCAAATTTCTCACAATGAAAACTTTAACTCTTCTTGCACTGGCTTCGGTTAAACGGATAGGGGATCTTCATGCATTCTTGGTCAACGATTCGTGCCTTCAGTTCGGGCCCGCTAATATCAGTGTAACATTGAGACCCAGGCCCGGCTACGTGCCCAAAGTTCCCACCACTCCTTTTAAGGATCAAGTGGTGAACTTACAAGCTCTGCCCCAGGAGGAAGCAGACCCAGCCATGGCTTTGTTATGCCCTGTGCGCGCTTTGCGTGTATATGTGGACCGAACTCAAAGCTTTAGAACCTCAGAGCAGCTCTTTGTCTGTTACGGTGGTCAGCAGAAAGGGAAGGCTGTCACTAAGCAGAGGATGTCTCATTGGATTGTAGACACTATCGCCCTCGCGTATGAAAAGCAGGGTGTCCCTTGCCCCTTTAATTTGAGAGCCCACTCTACTAGAAGTGTGGCATCATCTTGGGCATTTGCTCGTGGTTCCTCGCTAGCAGATATTTGTAGAGCGGCTGGCTGGGCGACACCTAACACGTTCACCAGATTTTACAGTGTTCGTATTGAGCCGGTATCCTCTCGTGTTCTCTCCTCAAACCGGTAGAAACACTCAGAGTCGGCTCCTGTGTCGGCTTGCAGCCTCCGTTTTGGTGCTGAACGACTGCGCCAATATGGAAGGCCATAAGGTCAAAACGTCACAAAATAAGGTTTTGCCTTTCCTCCATCGCCTTTTCAGTCGATGTTGCGGAGCATCGGCTGTCAGCCTCTCATTAGCTGTATTCCTGAAAACCTGTGTTTGGCTAGGCCCCCGTATAGCGCCCCCGTGAGGTGTCCTATGCGCGTATTTCCGTGGAGCTAATCTGCCACGTTGTCCCTTGCAGATCCCGCTCTGCTCTCTCTCTAGTATAAATATAGTTATGAGAGTCACGTCATAGACCTATGGGCTATTTTTCGCCACCCATTCGTACAATCTCCTCTGGGTTGGCTCCGCAGCGTCTCCTAGTTCCGCCCAGGCTGGATTCGCTTCCCAGTTTGCCTAGTTCACTATCGTGGGTTTAGGAACAAGTAGTGACCGGCCTTCTGCTGTAAGCCCAGGTTCCGCCTCTCGTAAAGTGAAGTCGGAAGGTTTTACGCAGGCACTGGAAGGGTCAGCTCCAGTGGCGCTTTGGTAGGGATTCCCAATTCGTCGGTCACGACGTGACGTCGTAGTGACCGACTGAAAGGGAACGTCTCGGTTACGTATGTAACCCTCGTTCCCTGAAGGAAGGGAACGGAGACGTCACGTCCCGTCGCCACAGTTGCTGTTCCACTGCTGAGTCGGCCGGCCCCTTTATTTTGCCGGCTTCTCAGCGAAAAAAGCTGATTTGATTACTGCACCTGCCTCTCATTATATACCCGCGCGGCTGGGCAGCGCAGCAGGTGCAAATAATCTGCATGCCAATTTCATTGGCCTTTTTAATAGCTTCTCGAAGTAGATTTGCCACCGCGGAGCGGTTCCCAATTCGTCGGTCACGACGTGACGTCTCCGTTCCCTTCCTTCAGGGAACGAGGGTTACATACGTAACCGAGACGTTTTCAAGCGATTTCAACATTTCAGGTTGGATTGTGACTTTTCATGCAAAAGTGCCCAATTCGGCCTAAAATGCCTTCAGGAGCATTCTTATGATGAGAAATGTCGTTTAAAGGCATTTCCAGCTCAGAAAAGCATTTTTCAAGCGATTTCAACATTTCAGGTTGGATTGTGACTTTTCATGCAAAAGTGTCCAATTCGGTCTAAAATGCCTTCAGGAGCATTCTTATGGTGAGAAATGTCGTTTAAAGGCATTTCCAGCTCAGAAAAGCATTTTTCAAGCGATTTCAACATTTCAGGTTGGATTGTGACTTTTCATGCAAAAGTGCCCAATTCGGCCTAAAATGCCTCCAGGAGCATTCTTATGATGAGAAATGTCATTTAAAGGCATTTCCAGCTCAGAAAAGCATTTTTCAAAGCGATTTCAACATTTCAGGTTGGATTGTGACATTTCATGCAAAAGTGCCCAATTCGGCCTAAAATGCCTTCAGGAGCATTCTTATGGTGAGAAATGTCGTTTAAAGGCATTTCCAGCTCAGAAAAGCATTTTCAAGCGATTTCAACATTTCAGGTTGGATTGTGACATTTCAAGCAAAAGTGCCCAAATCGGCCTAAAATGCCTTCAGGAGCATTCTTATGGTGAGAAATGTCGTTTAAAGGCATTTCCAGCTCAGAAAAGCATTTTCAAGCGATTTCAACATTTCAAGTTGGATTTTGACTTTTCAAGCAAAAGTGCCCAAATCGGCCTAAAATGCCTTCAGGAGCATTCTTATGATGAGAAATGTCGTTTAAAAGCCATTTCCAGCTCAGAAAAGCATTTTTCAATCGATTTCAACATTTCAGGTTGGATTGTGACTTTTCATTCAAATGTGCCCAATGCGGCCTAAAATGCCTTCAGGAGCATTCTTATGATGAGAAATGTCGTTTAAATGCATTTCCAGCTCAGAAAAGCATTTTTCAAGCGATTTCAACATTTCATGCAAAAGTGCCCAATTCTGCCTAAAATGCCTTCAGGGGCATTCTTATGATGAGAAATGTCGTTTAAAGGCATTTCCAGCTAAGAAAAGCATTTTTCAAGCGATTTCAACATTTCAGGTTGGATTGTGACATTTCATGCAAAAGTGCCCAATTCGGCCTAAAATGCCTTCAGGAGCATTCTTATGGTGAGAAATGTCGTTTAAAGGCATTTCCAGCTCAGAAAAGCATTTTCAAGCGATTTCAACATTTCAGGTTGGATTTTGACTTTTCAAGCAAAAGTGCCCAAATCGGCCTAAAATGCCTTCAGGAGCATTCTTATGATGAGAAATGTCGTTTAAAGCCATTTCCAGCTCAGAAAAGCATTTTTCAAAGCGATTTCAACATTTCAGGTTGGATTGTGACTTTTCATGCAAAAGTGCCCAAATCGGCCTAAAATGCCTTCAGGAGCATTCTTATGATGAGAAATGTCGTTTAAAGTCATTTCCAGCTCAGAAAAGCATTTTTCAAGCGATTTCAACATTTCAGGTTGGATTTTGACTTTTCATGCAAAAGTGCCCAAATCGGCCTAAAATGCCTTCAGGAGCATTCTTATGATGAGAAATGTCGTTTAAAGGCATTTCCAGCTCAGAAAAGCATTTTTCAAGCGATTTCAACATTTCAGGTTGGATTTTGACTTTTCATGCAAAAGTGCCCAAATCGGCCTAAAATGCCTTCAGGAGCATTCTTATGATGAGAAATGTCGTTTAAAGGCATTTCCAGCTCAGAAAAGCATTTTTCAAGCGATTTCAACATTTCAGGTTGGATTTTGACTTTTCATGCAAAAGTGCCCAAATCGGCCAAAAATGCCTTTAGGAGCATTCTTATGATGAGAAATGTCGTTTAAAGGCATTTCCAGCTCAGAAAAGCATTTTTCAAGCGATTTCAACATTTCAGGTTGGATTTTGACTTTTCATGCAAAAGTGCCCAATTCGGCCTAACATGCCTTCAGGAGCATTCTTATGATGAGAAATGTCGTTTAAAGGCATTTCCAGCTCAGAAAAGCATTTTTCAAGCGATTTCAACATTTCAGGTTGGATTTTGACTTTTCATGCAAAAGTGCCCAATTCGGCCTAAAATGCCTTCAGGAGCATTCTTATGATGAGAAATGTCGTTTAAAGGCATTTCCAGCTCAGAAAAGCATTTTTCAAGCGATTTCAACATTTCAGGTTGGATTTTGACTTTTCATGCAAAAGTGCCCAATTCGGCCTAAAATGCCTTCAGGAGCATTCTTATGATGAGAAATGTCGTTTAAAGGCATTTCCAGCTCAGAAAAGCATTTTTCAAGCGATTTCAACATTTCAGGTTGGATTTTGACTTTTCATGCAAAAGTGCCGAAATCGGCCTAAAAAGCCTTCAGGAGCATTCTTATGATGAGAAATGTCGTTTAAAGGCATTTCCAGCTCAGAAAAGCATTTTTCAAGCGATTTCAACATTTCAGGTTGGATTTTGACTTTTCATGCAAAAGTGCCCAAATCGGCCTAAAAAGCCTTCAGGAGCATTCTTATGATGAGAAATGTCGTTTAAAGGCATTTCCAGCTCAGAAAAGCATTTTTCAAGCGATTTCAACATTTCAGGTTGGATTTTGACTTTTCAATGCAAAAGTGCCCAATTCGGCCTAAAATGCCTTCAGGAGCATTCTTATGATGAGAAATGTCGTTTAAAAGGCATTTCCAGCTCAGAAAAGCATTTTTCAAGCGATTTCAACATTTCAGGTTGGATTTTGACTTTTCATGCAAAAGTGCCCAATTCGGCCTAAAATGCCTCCAGGAGCATTCTTATGATGAGAAATGTCATTTAAAGGCATTTCCAGCTCAGAAAAGCATTTTTCAAGCGATTTCAACATTTCAGGTTGGATTTTGACTTTTCATGCAAAAGTGCCCAATTCGGCCTAAAATGCCTTCAGGAGCATTCTTATGATGAGAAATGTCGTTTAAAGGCATTTCCAGCTCAGAAAAGCATTTTTCAAGCGATTTCAACATTTCAGGTTGGATTGTGACTTTTCAGGCAAAAGTGCCCAATTCGGCCTAAAATGCCTTCAGGAGCATTCTTATGATGAGAAATGTCGTTTAAAGGCATTTCCAGCTCAGAAAAGCATTTTTCAAACGATTTCAACATTTCAGGTTGGATTTTGACTTTTCATGCAAAAGTGCCCAAATCGGCCAAAATGCCTTCAGGAGCATTCTTATGATGAGAAATGTCGTTTAAAGCATTTCCAGCTCAGAAAAGCATTTTTCAAGCGATTCTTCAACATTTCAGGTTGGATTTTGACTTTTCATGCAAAAGTGCCCAAATCGGCCTAAAATGCCTTCAGGAGCATTCTTATGATGAGAAATGTCGTTTAAAGGCATTTCCAGCTCAGAAAAGCATTTTTCAAGCGATTTCAACATTTCAGGTTGGATTTTGACTTTTCATGCAAAAGTGCCCAATTCGGCCTAAAATGCCTTCAGGAGCATTCTTATGATGAGAAATGTCGTTTAAAGGCATTTCCAGCTCAGAAAAGCATTTTTCAAGCGATTTCAACATTTCAGGTTGGATTTTGACTTTTCATGCAAAAGTGCCCAAATCGGCCTAAAATGCCTTCAGGAGCATTCTTATGATGAGAAATGTCGTTAAAGGCATTTCCAGCTCAGAAAAGCATTTTTCAAGCGATTTCAACATTTCAGGTGGGATTTTGACTTTTCATGCAAAAGTGCCCAATTCGGCCTAAAATGCCTTCAGGATCATTCTTATGATGAGAAATGTCGTTTAAAGGCATTTCCAGCTCAGAAAAGCATTTTTCAAGCGATTTCAACATTTCAGGTTGTATTTTGACTTTTCATGCAAAAGTGCCCAAATCGGCCTAAAATGCCTTCAGGAGCATTCTTATGATGAGAAATGTCGTTTAAAGGCATTTCCAGCTCAGAAAAGCATTTTTCAAGCGATTTCAACATTTCAGGTTGGATTTTGACTTTTCATGCAAAAGTGCCCAATTCGGCCTAAAATGCCTTCAGGAGCATTCTTATGATGAGAAATGTCGTTTAAAGGCATTTCCAGCTCAGAAAAGCATTTTTCAAGCGATTTCAACATTTCAGGTTGGATTTTGACTTTTCATGCAAAAGTGCCCAATTCGGCCTAAAATGCCTTCAGGATCATTCTTATGATGAGAAATGTCGTTTAAAGGCATTTCCAGCTCAGAAAAGCATTTTTCAAGCGATTTCAACATTTTCAGGTTGGATTTTGACTTTTCATGCAAAAGTGCCCAATTCGGCCTAAAATGCCTTCAGGAGCATTCTTATGATGAGAAATGTCGTTTAAAGGCATTTCCAGCTCAGAAAAGCATTTTTCAAGCGATTTCAACATTTCAGGTTGGATTTTGACTTTTCATGCAAAAGTGCCCAAATCGGCCTAAAAAGCCTTCAGGAGCATTCTTATGATGAGAAATGTCGTTTAAAGGCATTTCCAGCTCAGAAAAGCATTTTTCAAGCGATTTCAACATTTCAGGTTGGATTTTGACTTTTCATGCAAAAGTGCCCAAATCGGCCTAAAATGCCTTCAGGAGCATTCTTATGATGAGAAATGTCGTTTAAAGGCATTTCCAGCTCAGAAAAGCATTTTTCAAGCGATTTCAACATTTCAGGTTGGATTTTGACTTTTCATGCAAAAGTGCCCAAATCGGCCTAAAAAGCCTTCAGGAGCATTCTTATGATGAGAAATGTCGTTTAAAGGCATTTCCATTTCAGAAAAGCATTTTTCAAGCGATTTCAACATTTCAGGTTGGATTTTGACTTTTCATGCAAAAGTGCCCAAATCGGCCTAAAATGCCTTGAGGAGCATTCTTATGATGAGAAATGTCGTTTAAAGGCATTTCCAGCTCAGAAAAGCATTTTTCAAGCGATTTCAACATTTCAGGTTGGATTTTGACTTTTCATGCAAAAGTGCCCAAATCGGCCTAAAATGCCTTCAGGAGCATTCTTATGATGAGAAATGTCGTTTAAAGGCATTTCCAGCTCAGAAAAGCATTTTTCAAGCGATTTCAACATTTCAGGTTGGATTTTGACTTTTCATGCAAAAGTGCCCAATTCGGCCTAAAATGCCTTCAGGAGCATTCTTATGATGAGAAATGTCGTTTAAAAGGCATTTCCAGCTCAGAAAAGCATTTTTCAAGCGATTTCAACATTTCAGGTTGGATTTTGACTTTTCATGCAAAAGTGCCCAATTCGGCCTAAAATGCCTTCAGGATCATTCTTATGATGAGAAATGTCGTTTAAAGGCATTTCCAGCTCAGAAAAGCATTTTTCAAGCGATTTCAACATTTCAGGTTGGATTTTGACTTTTCATGCAAAAGTGCCCAATTCGGCCTAAAATGCCTTCAGGAGCATTCTTATGATGAGAAATGTCGTTTAAAGGCATTTCCAGCTCAGAAAAGCATTTTTCAAGCGATTTCAACATTTCAGGTTGGATTTTGACTTTTCATGCAAAAGTGCCCAAATCGGCCTAAAAAGCCTTCAGGAGCATTCTTATGATGAGAAATGTCGTTTAAAGGCATTTCCAGCTCAGAAAAGCATTTTTCAAGCGATTTCAACATTTCAGGTTGGATTTTGACTTTTCATGCAAAAGTGCCCAAATCGGCCTAAAATGCCTTCAGGAGCATTCTTATGATGAGAAATGTCGTTTAAAGGCATTTCCAGCTCAGAAAAGCATTTTTCAAGCGATTTCAACATTTCAGGTTGGATTTTGACTTTTCATGCAAAAGTGCCCAAATCGGCCTAAAAAGCCTTCAGGAGCATTCTTATGATGAGAAATGTCGTTTAAAGGCATTTCCAGCTCAGAAAAGCATTTTTCAAGCGATTTCAATATTTCAGGTTGGATTTTGACTTTTCATGCAAAAGTGCCCAAATCGGCCTAAAATGCCTTGAGGAGCATTCTTATGATGAGAAATGTCGTTTAAAGGCATTTCCAGCTCAGAAAAGCATTTTTCAAGCGATTTCAACATTTCAGGTTGGATTTTGACTTTTCATGCAAAAGTGCCCAAATCGGCCTAAAATGCCTTCAGGAGCATTCTTTTGATGAGAAATGTCGTTTAAAGGCATTTCCAGCTCAGAAAAGCATTTTTCAAGCGATTTCAACATTTCAGGTTGGATTTTGACTTTTCATGCAAAAGTGCCCAATTCGGCCTAAAATGCCTTCAGGAGCATTCTTATGATGAGAAATGTCGTTTAAAGGCATTTCCAGCTCAGAAAAGCATTTTTCAAGCGATTTCAACATTTCAGGTTGGATTTTGACTTTTCATGCAAAAGTGCCCAAATCGGCCTAAAATGCCTTCAGGAGCATTCTTATGATGAGAAATGTCGTTTAAAGGCATTTCCAGCTCAGAAAAGCATTTTTCAAGCGATTTCAACATTTCAGGTTGGATTTTGACTTTTCATGCAAAAGTGCCCAAATCGGCCTAAAATGCCTTTAGGGGCATTCTTATGATGAGAAATGTCGTTTAAAGGCATTTCCAGCTCAGAAAAGCATTTTTCAAGCGATTTCAACATTTCAGGTTGGATTTTGACTTTTCATGCAAAAGTGCCCAAATCGGCCTAAAATACCTTCAGGAGCATTCTTATGATGAGAAATGTCGTTTAAAGGCATTTCCAGCTCAGAAAAGCATTTTTCAAGCGATTTCAACATTTCAGGTTGGATTTTGACTTTTCATGCAAAAGTGCCCAAATCGGCCAAAATGCCTTTAGGAGCATTCTTTTGATGAGAAATGTCGTTTAAAGGCATTTCCAGCTCAGAAAAGCATTTTTCAAGCGATTTCAACATTTCAGGTTGCAGTGGCGGTTCTACACGGAGGCCAAGGGTGGCCCGTGCCTCTGTAGACATGTCCCTGGCCACCCCTGTGGCCACCCCGTGCTGACCAAATAAAAAAGTATAAATTCATTTTGATTTTACACGCGAGCGCCAAAAGCGGAACTAATGCGACGCAACGTTCTACACGGGCAAATTAGAGCGGCGCACCCAACCACTGTAGAGCCGTTTCTCAATATGCGTTCTTATCTGTACTTGTGTTCTTGTGGACTTGTGAAACGTCATCAGCCGCGGCCCAAGTACTGTTCCAATTCAAAGTTCGCATCAAGCCCAAGTTCACATAAAATCCCCGGATGTGTTCTTGATCCGCCCATTTTATCGAGGATGCATCAGAGGAGACTTGTGTGTACTTATGACAGCGAAGTTTCCCAGAATGCATTTCGCGTCAGGAGTTCGTTCTTCCGAGTCTGAACTTGCAAGTTCGAACTTCGAAGGACACAAGTCCGAGTTCGGCGTACTTGGTTTTGAGAAACGGCTTCGATCGCTGCGGGTGCGGCGAGTGTCTCAATTCATCTTCCGATGTTGTGAATGTGTATGCAGGTTTGGGCACTGGTAAGGACTCTAGCTGACTTGACATTGGGACACTGTTCACTTGTTCTCCTGTGACGTAGCTGCTTAAGCGCGTTGTGATCATTCACAGCTGTTAATCATCGCTAACTTTTTGAAGTTTACACATTGTTAAAAGCGCTGTAATTATGCTCTAACATTATATACGTGCATAAATTGGAGGAATATAATTAAATGTTACATATACAAATGTTTACAATTTAAAATAAATATCATTTTAAATACTGATTAGATTGTGGTCCCTAACTGTCTAGCAATGTGTGTTTAAATGTAAACTAAAACAAACGTTTGTCTTTATAAAAGTTTACATTTCATAAAGTTTATTGAGTAGGCTTGCATGATTTTGGGTGGGAGTCTTTAGAAAAGAGCAAAGCTCCCCTTTTGCACCTGCACTCACTCTTGTATTAAATAAATATTTATATGATTGTAAAGTAAAATAAAGTTTACGGGGCAGTTTCCCGGAAAGGGATTAGACTAGTCCTAGACTAAAATAAATGTAAGATCTGTCCAAACTGAAAACAACTTGCAATGCCATATCTTAAAATACATCAGTGCCCTTTGTTTTGCTTCAAAATGCACACAAGTAATGTTTTTAGTAAGGCATGTTTGTTAAAACTAGTTATATTTCCTAATTAAACTAATGCCTAGTCCTGTATTAAACTAATTCCTGTAACCAACCCTATAATCTTTAAATATAATTTCTTGCCATTTTTTATGTGCCCCTCTGGTAAAACACTGGCCCCTCCTTGGCCCCCCTAGTGAAATTTGCCTAGAACCGCCACTGTCAGGTTGGATTTTGACTTTTCATGCAAAAGTGCCCAATTCGGCCTAAAATGCCTTCAGGAGCATTCTTATGATGAGAAATGTCGTTTAAAGGCATTTCCAGCTCAGAAAAGCATTTTTCAAGCGATTTCAACATTTCAGGTTGGATTTTGACTTTTCATGCAAAAGTGCCCAATTCGGCCTAAAATGCCTTCAGGAGCATTCTTATGATGAGAAATGTCGTTTAAAGGCATTTCCAGCTCAGAAAAGCATTTTTCAAGCGATTTCAACATTTCAGGTTGTATTTTGACTTTTCATGCAAAAGTGCCCAAATCGGCCTAAAATGCCTTCAGGAGCATTCTTATGATGAGAAATGTCGTTTAAAGGCATTTCCAGCTCAGAAAAGCATTTTTCAAGCGATTTCAACATTTCAGGTGGGATTTTGACTTTTCATGCAAAAGTGCCCAAATCGGCCTAAAATGCCTTCAGGATCATTCTTATGATGAGAAATGTCGTTTAAAGGCATTTCCAGCTCAGAAAAGCATTTTTCAAGCGATTTCAACATTTCAGGTTGGATTTTGACTTTTCATGCAAAAGTGCCCAAATCGGCCTAAAATGCCTTCAGGAGCATTCTTATGATGAGAAATGTCGTTTAAAGGCATTTCCAGCTCAGAAAAGCATTTTTCAAGCGATTTCAACATTTCAGGTTGGATTTTGACTTTTCATGCAAAAGTGCCCAAATCGGCCTAAAATGCCTTCAGGAGCATTCTTATGATGAGAAATGTCGTTTAAAGGCATTTCCAGCTCAGAAAAGCATTTTTCAAGCGATTTCAACATTTCAGGTTGGATTTTGACTTTTCATGCAAAAGTGCCCAATTCGGCCTAAAATGCCTTCAGGAGCATTCTTATGATGAGAAATGTCGTTTAAAGGCATTTCCAGCTCAGAAAAGCATTTTTCAAGCGATTTCAACATTTCAGGTTGGATTTTGACTTTTCATGCAAAAGTGCCCAATTCGGCCTAAAATGCCTTCAGGAGCATTCTTATGATGAGAAATGTCGTTTAAAGGCATTTCCAGCTCAGAAAAGCATTTTTCAAGCGATTTCAACATTTCAGGTTGGATTTTGACTTTTCATGCAAAAGTGCCCAATTCGGCCTAAAATGCCTTCAGGAGCATTCTTATGATGAGAAATGTCGTTTAAAGGCATTTCCAGCTCAGAAAAGCATTTTTCAAGCGATTTCAACATTTCAGGTTGGATTTTGACTTTTCATGCAAAAGTGCCCAATTCGGCCTAAAATGCCTTCAGGAGCATTCTTATGATGAGAAATGTCGTTTAAAGGCATTTCCAGCTCAGAAAAGCATTTTTCAAGCGATTTCAACATTTCAGGTTGGATTTTGACTTTTCATGCAAAAAGTGCCCAAATCGGCCTGAAATGCCTTCAGGAGCATTCTTATGATGAGAAATGTCGTTTAAAGGCATTTCCAGCTCAGAAAAGCATTTTTCAAGCGATTTCAACATTTCAGGTTGGATTGTGACTTTTCAGGCAAAAGTGCCCAATTCGGCCTAAAATGCCTTCAGGAGCATTCTTATGATGAGAAATGTCGTTTAAAGGCATTTCCAGCTCAGAAAAGCATTTTTCAAACGATTTCAACATTTCAGGTTGGATTTTGACTTTTCATGCAAAAGTGCCCAAATCGGCCAAAAATGCCTTCAGGAGCATTCTTATGATGAGAAATGTCGTTTAAAGGCATTTCCAGCTCAGAAAAGCATTTTTCAAGCGATTTCAACATTTCAGTTTGGATTTTGACTTTTCATGCAAAAGTGCCCAAATCGGCCAAAAATGCCTTCAGGAGCATTCTTATGATGAGAAATGTCGTTTAAAGGCATTTCCAGCTCAGAAAAGCATTTTTCAAGCGATTTCAACATTTCAGGTTGGATTTTGACTTTTCATGCAAAAGTGCCCAAATCGGCCTAAAATGCCTTCAGGAGCATTCTTATGATGAGAAATGTCGTTTAACCCTTGTGTGGTGTTCGGGTCTGTGGGACCCGTTTTTAATGTTTACTAAAAGAAAAATTATGCAATTAATTGTTGTTTCAACCTCAGATTCATTGGCCTTGGCTCATTTTCTATAAAGAACATAGAAATAAACAGCTTTATAATGACTGTACACTGTACACCCCCCCCTACACATTTATATTACATATGTAGTGTTCGGGTCCACTGGACCCGGGGTTAATAAGAGTGTAAAAATTGAATGTGCTATGTAACTTTACTCTGTTTTTCTTCTATCTGGGACTGATGTGAGTGCATGAGTGTGTTTTTATATGTGTCTGTACATTATGTGATGGATGCATGTCAGAGTTTTGTCCCTCTGCACTTGCTGTAGCAGCGCAAGGATACAACATGTTATATATCAAGCATGAACACTTGTCTGCCCCCACTGTCCCAAAAACTTTACCTTCTGTCTAACAGGAACCATTCTACATTTTACCATTATCTCCCTTACAAAAAATAACCATGGCTGTATTATAGTAAAAGTGTAGTAATCATGGTAAATTGGTGTGTTGATTACCATTTGTAAAACCATGGGTTTACCACAAAACCTATGGTGTGCGCGCGCACGTATGTGTGTGTGTGTATGAGTGCGGAGAGAGAGAAAGTAAATAGAGAAGTAGAAATAGAGAAAGTAAAAATTATATCCAAGCATTTTTATCATTTTAGGTTGTAGCCAATAGCAACACATTGTACTGCAGTGTGTGTGGACATAAGATGGAGAGGAACACACAGTATATGTCTATAAAAAACAAGAAATGCATATGCAACACAGCTACATGGTAAAAATTTGCTTCTTATGTGTTGTGTAGGCTGGCATGAACAGGTTATGTGTTCAATGTGGATGATATGTTATGATACGGCATCTTTCCAGATGGGGCTTGTGCTATGTAAACTGACACAAATGTGTACAATTTCAAACTTAGTTCAAAGAATTAAACATCAAAGTGATGAAAAACGTATTTGAGATGAAAAAGTGATAAATACTTATTTAAGATAAACAAGTTTTTCCCCAATATCTGGGGGAGAATAGAATTTTCTTCTCTTATTTCATATTATCACAAAAACGAATAGCACTTGAATCTATAAATAGTCCTCTACTAGTGGTAAATGACAAATATTAACCATATATTCTGTTTATTTTACTTGCAATAAGGCCAAAGTAAACATCTGTAAACAATTATACATAAATTTGTATGACTGCATTGTTTTAAGATACAAATAATGCAGTGGGTCCACTAGACCCACAAACATTGTCTAAGTAACAGAAATATGAACACAACACGAGGGTTAAAGGCATTTCCAGCTCAGAAAAGCATTTTTCAAGCGATTTCAACATTTCAGGTTGGATTTTGACTTTTCATGCAAAGTGCCCAATTCGGCCTAAAATGCCTTCAGGAGCATTCTTATGATGAGAAATGTCGTTTAAAGGCATTTCCAGCTCAGAAAAGCATTTTTCAAGCGATTTCAACATTTCAGGTTGTATTTTGACTTTTCATGCAAAAGTGCCCAAATCGGCCTAAAATGCCTTCAGGAGCATTCTTATGATGAGAAATGTCGTTTAAAGGCATTTCCAGCTCAGAAAAGCATTTTTCAAGCGATTTCAACATTTCAGGTTGGATTTTGACTTTTCATGCAAAAGTGCCCAATTCGGCCTAAAATGCCTTCAGGAGCATTCTTATGATGAGAAATGTCGTTTAAAGGCATTTCCAGCTCAGAAAAGCATTTTTCAAGCGATTTCAACATTTCAGGTTGGATTTTGACTTTTCATGCAAAAGTGCCCAATTCGGCCTAAAATGCCTTCAGGAGCATTCTTATGATGAGAAATGTCGTTTAAAGGCATTTCCAGCTCAGAAAAGCATTTTTCAAGCGATTTCAACATTTCAGGTTGGATTTTGACTTTTCATGCAAAAGTGCCCAATTCGGCCTAAAATGCCTTCAGGAGCATTCTTATGATGAGAAATGTCGTTTAAAGGCATTTCCAGCTCAGAAAAGCATTTTTCAAGCGATTTCAACATTTCAGGTTGGATTTTGACTTTTCATGCAAAAGTGCCCAATTCGGCCTAAAATGCCTTCAGGAGCATTCTTATGATGAGAAATGTCGTTTAAAGGCATTTCCAGCTCAGAAAAGCATTTTTCAAGCGATTTCAACATTTCAGGTTGGATTTTGACTTTTCATGCAAAAGTGCCCAATTCGGCCTAAAATGCCTTCAGGATCATTCTTATGATGAGAAATGTCGTTTAAAGGCATTTCCAGCTCAGAAAAGCATTTTTCAAGCGATTTCAACATTTCAGGTTGGATTTTGACTTTTCATGCAAAAGTGCCCAATTCGGCCTAAAATGCCTTCAGGAGCATTCTTATGATGAGAAATGTCGTTTAAAGGCATTTCCAGCTCAGAAAAGCATTTTTCAAGCGATTTCAACATTTCAGGTTGGATTTTGACTTTTCATGCAAAAGTGCCCAATTCGGCCTAAAATGCCTTCAGGA